>NW_025335701.1:6594554-6672855 GCF_004798865.1 Varanus komodoensis | reverse complement strand
GCTTCCGGCGGGCAGGTCCTCTGCGCAAGCCCGCCGCCGCGCTGCGAGGCATGGGGGCCGGGCGGGCGCGGGAGCCGCCGCGGGTTGCCGCCTGCAGCAGCCCTGCTGGAGGGCGCCCGGGCAGGTCCGCGAGCCTGCGGGGCCCCGGCCGTTCCCGGCCCAGAGCGGGGGCGCCGCCGCAGCCCGCGGGGCGCGCGCGCCTCCCGAGCCGATCCGCGAGGGCTTTGCCGTCCTGGGGCGCTGCGCCGTCCCCGGGCCCCGCCCCCCCCCGGAGGCCTCCGGACGGGAGTTCCAGGCTTGCTGAGCGGGGAGCGCGCGGTGCGCGTGAATGCGCGTGCCCTGCGCCGGAGACAGTCGCCCGGGGCAGCGAGAGGTGCCCACGGGCTTGGCTCTGGATCAGCATGCGTGCGTGTCTCATGGGTAGAACCTCCTCATTTGCATACCGGGATCTGGTGCACAGGGCCGTTCGGCTCTTCAGGACACTCATCACATGGACAGAGGCTGTGTGCAAGTTCGGAGCGAGGCGGCCTGGAAGGCAGAAGCAGGGTGCGGGCGGAGTGGCACTCTTTCCTCTGATGTCGCCTCAGCACGGAGTCCGTTCTGTCGATCCTGGCCCACTCATTCGGCCACAGCTGGGGTTGGGTTGTGCGCCTAACCGTTTTTATTAGCATTAATTTCTATACTGCCCTCTCAAAAACAAACCACTGATACAGTGTAGTGTACAGTTTCAGTGGCATGCTGGGAGTTGTAGGCCTTTTTACTATGGGAGTGTGCACAGGTACGTTTGTAGTGCATGAACTTGCATATGGGCATGCACACATGGGATGTGGCACTCCGGGCCAGAAAGCTTGTATATACCTAATTTAGCTCTACCTCTGAACAAAGAGGCTGCTTTTTAGATATTCAGCTACTGCTCAGAAATCAAGCCTAAGCAAGCCCTTGTGAACCAGGTGCCTTGGGAAGGTCCCAATCCATCTCTTCTGCAATTTCTGTCGAACTTTGCTGCAACTGGTTGGTATTTTGCAACTCCTCTCTCAGATTTCTCTTCTCCTGGCCAATTATGCCCAGTTTTTCTGTCTCCCCTCAGATGCCTGTGTCTCCTATCTCCTGATCATTTTTGTTGCTCCTGCCCTTTGTATGCAACTTTTTAAAACTGTGGTGCTCAGAATTGAACATAATACTTACTCAAGATGAGGCCCAAGCAATGCTGAGGGAAACTAGCACATGTGAGTTTAAGTGGTCCTTGTATTAATTCAGCCTAAAATCGCATTTGCCCTTTTTGCAGCCACATCACATTATTGACTCATATCCAGCTTGTGACCTACAACAATCTCAGGAATTTTCTCACTTGTAGTATTTATTGCAGAGCCATGTACTCCCGTTTTGTAGCTACGCATTTGGTTTATCTTCTTTGGTGGAGATTTGTGTTGGCTGTATTGAAGTTCAGCCCAACACTCCTGCTAGAAAGATTGCTTTGAATTGCTTTCTGCCTTCTAGGGTATTAGGTTGCCACCAAATCTTGTGTTATCAGTAAATTTGATAAGAATTCCCTGCACCTCTTCATCCAGAACATTAATAAAAACATTGAAGAGCACTGGTTCAGGAAGGGGTTGCATGTGTGCAAGAGCCAGCAGCAATGGGGAATGGGGAAGCAATGAGGAAGATGCTTCCTTCCAGATGTTGTTGGGCTGCAGTTCCCATTAGCCCAGGCCAGCACAGCTAGTAGTTAGATCCCTGCCTAGCAAGCTGCAGTTTTCCTCCATTGCAAAACTTGTCCAGGGACCATAAATAGTGATGGAAGAGCTGTAAAGGCATGGAAGATACCTAAAGGCCAGATCTGAAGGCTAATTCAAGAGGGATTTCTTGTTACACATTGCTGCAGCAAAAGCAAAAGTTCCTTTTAGAAAGTTGGCTGGTTCAGACATATTCCAGTGTTGAGTTTTTCATCTGCTGAAAATCCCTTACCCAAAGGTTTGCTCTTTTCAGTACATTCCTATGCACGTTTATTTAAGTCCCATTGTGTTCAGAGAGGTTTATTACCATAAAGTAATAGGATTTCAGCCTCAGTTGCTTGCATAACTATGCTTCTGTTAGAGTCTGTCATTACCCAACTCCAAGCCTTTTATAAAGGATAGAAAGTTTGTTCCAATAATCCCACATCTATTAGGTTGTAACCTAAAAGTTGTTGAACCTCTCAGGGGCTCAGACTATAATGAATGTATTGCTCCCATATGGTGGTGATGTTACTATATCAATACTTGTCAGTTTGCAGGCTTTAGAATTTATAGCACTCGATATATATGTATGTATGTATGTATGTATTGTTCAGGTTGAAAAACCTCAACAAACCTTAATTGGCAGCCTCTCAAACTAATATACAGAGATTATGCACATGTTCAAAGAGAACAGGTGGGAATGTGGAATTGGCCAGCCAAGTTCTTAGGACTGGGGTTCAGAACCCCTGATGTGGGCCTAACCTGGCCTGGTGGACTACCCACAGACCCTCCTTGGAGACTGCCTGCCCCCTTTAAACCAAATGGCCTGCTGTTATCTCTGTCTCAGACTGGAGATAACGGACATTTGGCTGGCAGGACATGCTGCTGGCAGCGTGAAGAGCTGCTGCTCTTATTTACTTATTTATAATTGAATTTAGAATCTGCATTAACCCGTCGTCCAGGAGGGCTCTGGACAGTGCCCAGAAGTGCAGAGCCCTCAGAGGTGCCAGGTGCTATAATTCTGCCAGTACTGGGAAGAGTGGCCTCAGGGTATTTAAAGGTTCACTCCCTGGAATAATAAAGTGGTAAGTGCCAGTGGAACTGGAGCTTGGAAGGAGGCAACTGAGAAAGACGAGGGAGGCACTAGCTGGTGAGGGGGGCCCTAAGGCTTGCAGGACAAAAATCTTTTCAGTGCCCCACCCAGGTGCGTCTCCTTAAACTAGGCCAGTGAGGAGTGCCAGGTGAGAAAGAGAGAAGGAAAGGGGCTGGGAGGGGGAGGGGGGGTTGAAATGGCCTGTTGTACTAGGGCATGGCTGGCTTGGGCCATTCAGATTTGGAGGTGTATTTGTCTATCCGAATCTTTTATCTTTTAGCATAGTATTTGAACATAAAAATATTATAAAAATGCAAAGAGAAGAAGCAGAACTGTACATAGTATAGAAGGAAGAACGGCCTGTATCTATGGGTGAAAGATTTGAAAATTTATTCATTTCATTTCTAAATTGAACTAAGGAGGAAAAGAGATCTCTTAAGTGCTTGGAACAAAGGATGCTTAAGTCAAGCTGATGCCAACCGTTCTTAAGGTAGAACCTTGAAGCCAATGTTGGGTCAGGAAAAGCAGGATGTATTGAGATGCCCCGTGTGTTTTGTTTTAGCCCGTCGGTTCACAGACAAGCATGAATGGGTCTCAGTTGAAAACGGTATTGGAACTGTAGGAATCAGCAACTTTGCACAGGTACGGATCCCCCTGCCCCCACACACGCCTTGCCATCGCCCTACAAAATGTGTGTTTATCAACCTGCTGTTGGCCTTGGATTTTGCTTTCTTGATTGTTCTGATGATTTCTGCATACAAAGCCAAATGGTGGACTTGGAACTCAGAGCGTGGCTGGAAAACTATTGGCTGCATTAGCCATCCTCTCCTCCACCTTCCTCACCCCTTCAGCCTCTGTGTACTACCCTTAGGACTGGATGGTTTTTATTACCTTCAGAGTTTTCTTTAACTGGGGATAATGCTTATTAATGTAAGCATTTAATAGGACTGAATACTTCCTTGTATTTGGGGTGGAAAATTCCATGGTGCCTCATCGCTTCCCAGTGCACCTGAATACTTCATGAAGGTAGGTGATTGCAAACGAAGCAACAGCGGCAAAATCGGAAGCGCCACTGTTCCAACTGAGATACTTATAGCTTCATTTTGCTGGCCAGTTGGTGTGTGTGAACCTTTTGCTCTGCATGTAAGGATTGTATAATTTCTTAAATGGCTGGTCTCCATTAGTTGGTGAGGGTCTCAAATTGTGTAAGTACCAGAGCAGGGTGTTGTGGTACGCTTAAGTACCATCTCCCCTGCTCACTTGTAAAAATGAAGTCACTTCTAAAAGTGGAGGGGGGCATGCAGTTTGCAGGAAGCCTGTGTCCACTGCAGCCCCCTGTAGTGTGTGTGTGTGTGTGTGTGTGTGTGTGTGTGTGTGTAAAACATTGCACAAAATGGGTTCTGGATTGGCCATTTAGAAACTTTTTGACCCATTGAGAAAGCAAGCTGACTTTGACCTTTTTGGCACACTATTAGCATCCGGATGCCAGCTTAAAAGAAGAAAAGAAAGACTCCTTCCTTCCTCACAAAGTGGCCATGTTCATACAAACTGCTGAGGCAGAATTCTTTAGAACTAGTTCGCACGGATCAATGATCCCCACTTAGTTAAACTAACCAGGGGAGACAGTTGAATCTTTGAATCTGAACCCGGACGTCTCACTTCTCTTCACACTCCGATTTGAAGCCATGCCTTTAACTTGGTTTCTGGATCTAGGCTTGTAGTGGAATAACAAGCCAGGGGCAACACAAATCATTTCTATCCTGGCAAGTTCCTGGCCAGTTTAGCTGCTCCTGCCCACTTGCAGGAAGAGCCAAGTGGGAGTGGTCACACAAAGTGCACCAGTATCCCAGTCCATGAGCAATAAGCCAGAATCCTGAAGCAGTCTGGCTTAGCTTTCTGTGTCATTAAGGAGCCATGGAGTCACCTCCACAAGGTGTCTTGGTCCAGTCATAAGAATCCGCACACACGGAGGGAGACCAGGAAAGGGTTAGTCCTTCCCTAGCAACCACTTGACAAGCTCCAAGTCCTGGTAAGCTGGTGTGGTTGGGAGACTTCCCAGCTGGTTTCCTCTTTGTTTGTTGTTCTACACTTTGGCCTTGCTGTGCCTGAGAAGCGAGGCATGTCTAAGCCTTGTTGTCCGCGATACGGTCGGTACAGCAGGCTAGTCCTATTCAAGGAGAAGAGAGTATGTGCAGACCCTGATAGTTGAAGTGGGGCCCTGGGAATGGCAGAAGGAGAAGCACCAGCTCTATTTGCTCCTGCTTGAATTCTTATAGGGGAGATTTTGACAGCTTTTTCTCATAGTCTCACCTTTAATGAGGTCTGAACTTTCCTTTCAGGAAGCATTAGGAGATGTGGTTTATTGTAGTCTTCCAGAAATTGGAACAAAGTTGAACAAACAGGGTGAGCATTGTTTCTTCTTTTAATTTTTTATCATTAACACACTAAAACATTGCTGGGAAAAATGTTTTTTTAAACATTAAACAGTCGTACCATTCTTGAGCTGGTACTGAGAAAGCTACTTTAGATGTTTTTTCATGCCAAGTGGTTTTTGCTTTGTATTTTGTACTCTTTCAGATGCTTACCTTTGCTGTGGATCAGCCTTCCCCAACCTTGTGCCTGCCAAACACATTTGGACTGCAACACCCAGAATTCCCACTTGATGGCCCTGCCGGATGGGAATTCTGGGAGCTGAGGTCCAAATGCCTCTGAAGGCCACCAGATTGGGGAAGGCTGCTTAGATGGAGCTGACAGGTATCATCTATACTGTTGACTTGAAGTGCAACTGAGACTTCACAGAGCTCTTGATGCCTTAACAATGTTCCCCAACCTGACACCCTCCTGATGTCTTGAAGTACGGTTTCCGTCTTCCCCAGCGTCCTGGGGAAAGGCTGATTTAGCATAATTGGCCAGCTCTGAAGTTCCCGAATTCTTGAGGGAGTGGTTCTTGACTTCCATGTAAACCAAGCAACACCCCTGCTTCAGTTCCCCAACCAATGTCCTGTCCTCCCTCCATTTCTGTGTATCAGATGAGTTTGGTGCTTTGGAAAGCGTGAAGGCCGCTAGCGAACTCTATTCCCCACTCACAGGAGAAGTAACAGAAATTAACACTGCACTTGCTGATAATCCAGGACTCGTCAACAAATCTTGTTATGAAGATGGTAAGAAGCTACATTTGACTTCTCAAAAGTATTTCTGCAGAAAATTGGAATTAAAGGGGAGGGGGGAGAAGGAACAATTCTGGCGCCCTGTAGCTACGTAAGAAGGAACAAAGGGGAAGGAGCCGTAGAATTGGCCTTGTCCTCAGGGGAAAATGGTATCAGCACCCCAGGGTGCAGCCTTAAAAAAGGCTCACATGCCAGTACTGCACCTCAGAAGGGGATCTGGGAAGCGGGGGGGGGGGGGGAGTGAAAAAAACAGCCCTTTGTGAGTTCAAGGAATATGTGGATTTGAACTGGTTGTCTTCTTTCTCAACTTTAGCCTATGAAAGCTTACTGATTTTTGGTGGAACTTACACTTGCTAGCATGGATGGTGATTCCTAGAGAGAGCATTTCCTAGAGCTGCAAAGCACAGGCTGTTTGTTTAAAAAAGAAAAGCACTAAATTGTTTTCTTGCTCCTAGGGTGGCTTATCAAGATGACTGTGGATGACCCTTTAGAATTTGATGAACTTCTGACTGAAGACGCATATGAGAAATACATAAAATCTATTGAGGAGTGACCTGAACATTGCAAGGCAATGAACGAAGCCTCTTTCTTCAGTGTAGATTGTCATGAATTAGTTGTGTACAGAAGCGTTGACTCTGAGCAACCTGTTGAGGGCATTTTCAAGGAAAGGGTGCTGTTTGTGATTCAGGCTGCACTGCTCTCTGCCCACAAGGGATGCCAAATCAAAACCTTTTTTATGTTTGCCCACCTTTTGCTACTCCGTTGTCGCGTGCGCGCGCGCGTGTGTGTGTGTGTTTTTCCTTGTTTCCTATTACATGTAATTCTATGAAGCTGGAGTTTGAAGTTCATAATTACCTCTGGAGTAGAATAACCTTTGTTCCTTAAACCCAAGCACTGATAATGTAGAACTGTGAAGTGATGCAACAGCCTTAATTCCATAGCACAAAGTGTGCTTTTTATCCATTCCATTTATTTCTTCCCTCCCTCCCATTCCATGCCCCCCACCCCAATCTTCCTTCCAGGGTACATGAGTCTACTTTGAATCAGGCTTTGTAATATTAAAGCTGTCTTTCTATTTTCAGAATTAGTGAGCGTTCCTGGTGATTAAAGCAGAACCAGATTTCATGTTTTAAAGTTAAAACATGAATTAATGGCCGTTTTCTAAAGATAAAGCTTTTTAGCAGAACAGATAACAGAAGTTAATAAAAAATCCTGACTCTACCAAGTGTGTTTACTTTTTGTAACTGCCTCTCTATGGGATTAATATTTAAAGGGTATTTTTGTGTAACATTTTGGAATGGATCAATCTCCAGCTGGAACAAGCCCAGCTGGTGGCGTAATGCATTCGTTTGAGATGCCTGCAAGTTTTCTAAACATACTTTCTCTTGTCACTGGGTTGGGTTATCTGGAGAACTGATGATGTTTGTCGTAGTTCTGTTGTTTCATTGTGGGCAGAATAGGTTTAAATAGCAAATGGGGAGAGTGATCATCTGCATTTGGTTAACTTTTTAAAACAACTGTTCTGGAAAGCGTTTCCCAGTGTCAAGGACATGATGAAGACAAGATGAGTCTTCCCACCATAAATAACCCAATTGCTTAGAACAACCTTCCCCATCCTGGTGGCTTTCGAGGCATTTGGACCATGACTCTCAGAATTTCCATCCAGGAGGGCCATTGACTTGGAATTCTGGGTGTTGTAGTCCAAACATGCCTGGATGAGGCTGAGGAAGGGTGGCTTAGGATGATAGTTGTGTTAAAGGAACTGATACAGTACTCTGCGATCTGAGCCACATGCTCCCAAATCCTTTTGGTTGCACATCACCGTCTCTGACCCTCTTTCCACTTGATGGCCAATTTCTGTCATTCTCTCTCAGCTTAACCTACCTCACAGGGTGGTTGTTTTGGGAGTAAAATTGAGCGAAGTGAAGGGGGACTGTGTCGGCTGCCATGTACCCTGCAAGAGGGAAAAAGGAAGAACATAAAAGAAGATAGTTTATACGAAAATTGGGGGGCAGATCAACATTCAAAATACTGGGATGGCTTCGCTTAAAGCTCATCCTACTGTGATTCAGCCTTAGGAGAGGAACTCGGTCTTTTAGACTGAGGAGAAGAACTGTGCAAGAGCTGGAAAACTCAAAGGATGGGTGACTGGGAAAAGTGGCTGGGACCAGTGAAGTCGTGGGCATCTGCCGACCCATCGCGGGCCAGACTGGGATCCCGGATGCTTTGCGTTTGTCCCCTGAACCAAAAGGTGCTGCACCTCAGCTATGAGTGCAGGGCCAACCTTTCCAGAGCCAGCCCTGAGTGAAGAGCACATGACTTGCTGAGAAGCACATTCGGGAGCAGAGCAGGTGGGGTGGTTTTTGGCTTCTCTAACCGCATTCTTTTGCTTCTCAGCATGAACTGAGGGTCATGGAATGAATTCTGAGCTGGGACGGAGCCATCTCTGAAAATATATTGGCCCTTCTTCCCTGCTTAAGTATTAATTTCCTAAGTGCAAACAGTGGTCTGTCCCTGACTTGGGCATTGTTCACTTTCTGGTTTATTTATTTATGTATTTGCATTGTCTTGCCTTCATAAATTGCCTAGAGTGCTTTTTTATGGGGAAAATGCATCAGCATCGGAAGAACTGCTGAGATGATGTGTGGGGCACTTTGAATTCTCAAAAGCATAATATAAATCACGGAAGAGCAGTGTTGGAAGGAGCCGGAAGGCCGGCCCCCTGCTCAGTGCAGGACCCCCAGTCAAGCCCTCCCTCTCAGGGCTGGCCGGCTGCCTCCTGAACGCTCTCCTTGGGCAGAAGGAGGCCTTGGGCACAGGCGCTGCGCCTTGTCGGGGATCCAGCTCATCAGTCACGCTCGGGACCCTGCCAGGTGCCCCGTAAACCCTATTCTTCATGTCTGCCTCAAAACCAGGTAGCTTATTTAGCCCCTTGCTGCTCTGCTCACCATGCTCAGTGATGAGTCGCGTGGTTTATGTCGCAGAACCTGGATGATGTTGATATGCAGAATTGTAACCTAATGAAATAAACTTTAAGGGTGACGTTTATTTATCGGATTTATGAAATTGCATCCTCTTTTCTAGCTGATGCACGATAAAACAGTTAAAGGTTCACATAAAATCGAAGGAACAAACACAGAAACATTTAGGGGAGGCATCAACATTCAAAGCGTCACGTAGTCCAAGCCTAACAGAACAGAGTGAGCCTTTAAGGAGCCGCTCTTACCTGTGCCAAGAAGGAGTTCCGCAAGCAGGTGGCTGCTACGGAATGCGTCCGCTCATACCTGCCAACTACACTGCCTTCCCTAGGGGTGTGTGCGTGTGCGGGGGCAATATAACAGGGTTTCCAAATATAAATTTCTGATAGGTTTGTCTAGGTAATTCATACTGCACTCATTTGTCAGTTAAAATTTGCATTTTCTGAAACTAACCGCTCTGTTCTTAGACGATACACAAATGTAATTGCTGGCATGCTTCTTGTTGGGAAAGAAGAAGGAATGTTAAGCCAGGTGCTTGCAAAACAGCAGATTTTATAAGCATGTGAGAAAAGTAACATTTTAATATCTTGTTGTCCGATTAATCAGGGCGTTAATTTTTTTTAAAGTGACCAATTGATCTTGCCCTCTAAGGAAGCCACAGAAGTTGGATAGCTTGTCATATTGTTCTGCCCAGCTATTAAGAAGGTAGAAGGTGAACCTGAATTGTGTCCACAGAGGAGAAAAGCCTTTCCATGAGGCTTTTCTCTGCAGCCTCATGAAAAAGTAGATCAGCAAATAATCCATCAAGCAGGTTGGATGAGGGGCAGAGCAGGGGTGGAGAACTTGCGTCCCCCCACACGTTTCTTAACGCATTTCATGTTTATACCACCCAAGAGCCTGAGGTTCTCTGAGGAGTTAACAAAGGTTAAAAACCAATTAAAAGCCATAAAATAATGAAACCACAACCGTTGCAATCAAGATGTATAGGAGCAGTACAACACACACACACACACGTGCGCGTGCAAAGATTAAAAAGTTAACTGTTAAAATACTGGGCAGATAAAAGGTTCTGGCTTCGATGTTTTGACTTAGCACCCCCATCAGCCCTTTCCATTGGCTGTGCTGACGAGGGCTGATGGGAATTGTAGGCTGGAGCATCTGGAGAGCGACCTGTTGCCTTCCCCTACTGAAGGGGAAAGAGCTTTCCTCCCCCACTGCCCCCAGAGCAGGCCAGGAGCGGTGTGCTCCTCCGTGGCTCACCTTCAAGGCTCACCTTCATGGCATTGCTTGGAGATGTACAGTGACAGGCACGTTGCTAAATGCAAGCCTGCAGTAATCCAATTAGCGCTGCGGAGGCAAACAGACTCGGCCTTCTCCATTCCTTGCAGTGGGAAACTGGGCACGATGCAGCCCGGTTTGCTTCACATGTTCCAGAGGAGGCCCTTTGCTTTTCATGCCCTTTGAAATCTCCGTGGGGCTAAGCACAGAAAGCCACCGTAAGACTGGCTGGCAAACATTCACCAGAGCAGCTGACCAACGCACCAATGAGAGAGAGAGAGTTGTGCTCCCGGCAGAAGAGGCTTGCCAAGGAACAGGGATGTGTGAAAGCAAGGAGACAAGTGTTGGGAGCAGAGTGCTTGTGCATGCGGATGGGCTGTGGAACGGGGGAGGCAGCCCTGCAAGACGTGGGCATTCCCACGCTGCTCCATGCTGCTTTGATGGCCCCTGGGGTGCCAGCCGGAGGACCAAGCGGGGAAGGAGACACACCCGTCCCAGTCCTCTGCTGGACATGGAGTTTTAGCCACTGTGCATGGCTAAAATTCTGGAGGGGACTACCATATTGTGCAAACCCATCCGATGTTGCCAGGAAGTGGCAGGTGCTGTCAGCGTTCTTGCTAGGAAAGGAGCAAGTGCTTCCTCTCCGTGAGCCCCGATGCAACCACATCACCAAAGGCAACATCTGAGAACATGTTGTCTTTCCGGAAAGCTTCCCTTCGGAATGAAATTGACTCTGCAGATCAAGTGATGGCTCTGTCCAACTCGGCCCGCCTTTTCGCTGGCTGGTGAGAGGCTCCTGAGAAGGAAGCTGCAATTCAGAAACTGGATCATCAGATTCCCCCTCCCCCTTCCCCAAATTCCCTTTTTATGAGTTGTAGAGCTCATCAGGCCCTGGAGATCTGAACATATTCGAGTAAGTCACGTGTCCCTTGATCATTTGTTTATTAATCTCAAGCTTCAATCCTGACCCTTCAGTTTGTACTTGTTTTGTCCTGGGGGCACTGGCCAGCTTTTGCAAAAAGATTGAGTCAAAGAATTGAGCACTTCTGCTCAACTGAGCACTCAATGCTAGGATTAGTATTGGCGTGCATATCAAACTGAGTCAGACTGCCAGATTTGGTTACTGCGGACACCTGAGCTTTCTCAGCACAGAATCCAGGCATTCCTGCTAAATGATTGCATGCCCCTTTGCTTGCTTGCTTGCTTGCTTATTTATTATATCCCACCTTTTTCTTTTTTAAAGAACTCAAAGCAGCTTACATCTTTCTCCTGCTGCTCTGAATCTTATCCCCACAACAACAACCCCATGAGGTAGGTTGGGCTGAGGATTTGTGACTGGCCCAGAGTGACCCAGTGGGCTCCGTGGCTGAGCAGAGACTAGAAGCCGGATCATCCGAGTTCCAGTCCCACGCTCTGAACCACGACACCAGCTCAGCTCTCACCATGCCTGATTATGTTCATTTAGCATGGACTTGCATAACTAGCTGGAGTCACTGAAAAGATTAGATGAACTGGTGTTTGGCTTGGTGAGGTCACAAATGGTGTAGACCTGAGCTTAATTTCTTTGTCATGGGATCCACTGTCGATTTCAGGTGTTCTGCTGCCACGAACGTGCAGCCAACCCACACCCGTCGGCTGCACAAACACGCCGATTGGGTTGCCTATGATTTATCAGCAGAGAGGGTTCTAGTCGCTTTATAGATATGGCCTCTAGACCAATCTGCATAAGATGTACATATGCTAATTTATATCTATATGCAAATTTGGAAGTAATTACAAGGCAAAGCCAACACATTAATTTTTCATGCAAAGAATATTAAAAAAATCTTTTGTTTTGCACCTCACCCAAGATCATCTCAAATCAGTAGTCACTCTTCAATTACTGGTCACTGGCAATCTCTCATGTGCCATCTTTGCTTATCTCCCTGCTCCATTTCTGTCTCTCTCCCTCCTGTAGGAAAATAGGCCTGTCCCATCCAGTTTTGTTTTTTTCCAGTGAATGGGATCAGTGATGGATGCCATCACTGACGCGTATCAAGGGATGGTCGAGGCAGGAGTCCCCAGACAAGCACCTGCTTCGCCTCTTGGCCTTTGCAACCTGCCTTGACCCAGGCTCAGAAGGGGTGCTGAGTGGAGGCCACCTCACTGAGTCGTGGGTGCTCTGCCTGGCCAAGCAAGCGAGTGGTGGCACTGATGAGGCAGAGGAGCAGGAGCAGTGGAGGTGGTGGCCCCAAGGAGGAGATCCACATCAAGTGTGTCTCGGAGGCAGCTCCTCTGGGGACAGAGGCCCACCTGGGATGCAGGGAGCAGGCAAGCGCGTGGGACACACTGGGCCTCTATTAATTTGTAGTGGGTCTTCATAACCTTCTGGGGTCAAATGAAATAGCAGGAAATAAGCCACTGCAGCAGATGAATGAAAGAAGCTGTGGACGTTTGCACATCCCAGTGGCTTTGGCACAGGATGAATGGCCGACCTAGGACCCTTCTCCACTCGGTCTCACTAGGTCTGCTAATAAAGGATAAAACATCCCCTTTTGGTTGGCATCCTCTGAGAGAGGTGAAGTTCACAATAGTCTGGGATTCGAATCCCTGCCACGTGATGGCACCAGAGTGATCAAACTGACCTTGAAAGGATGCGAGCGTTGGCTTGAGGCTGGGCCCAGAAAGACAGGGCTTTAGCATTTCGATCCAGAAATATTAAGAGCTTCCATTTTCAGAACGGCCACCAGATGGCCAGGAACATAAGGGAAAATGAAACATCGTCATCGCATCTAATGCACAGTTAAGCCAAAGGCAACTCTCCACTGCGCAGGGGGGAGGGGGGATAATGGCCTGCACGCTCCTGCCGAAGCTCCGCACGGACCACTCAGCTTCAGCCCAATAAAATGCAATGTGTCCTTTGGCCCTCAAGCACCCCCAGCTGCAAGCGCTCTTAGCTCCCTGCAGGGGAACAACTCAGCCCCATTATGGTTGTGTACTGCCCCCCCCCCCACCAGGAAGGTTGGTGCCATTTATTTATTATATTTATATCCCACCCTTTTTCAGCATGTAAAAGGAAGAGGAAGGGGAGACAAGTGGTGGGACCACCAAATAAGGAGGAAGGAGATCCAGTGACTGATATGAGGGAACAGGCACAGATGCTCAATGACTATTTTGCCTCTGTGTTCTCCCCAAAGCAGGACGGGGGAGATCCGCATAGGAGATTAGATGAGGCTGGGGACTTAGGGGCACAGATTAGAGTCACCGCCCTTGAAGTCGAGGGGCTCCTCAGGGCATTGGACATTACAAAGGCGCCAGGCCCTGACGGGTTACACCTGAGAGTACTTAGAGTGTTGGCAGGGGTTCTCTCATGCCCGCTGGCCTCCATTTTTGAGGCCTCGTGGAGAACAGGTGAAATTCCAGAGGACTGGAGGGTGGCATCAGTGGTCCCAGTTTTCAAAAAGGGTAGTAGAAAGGACATGGGGAATTATAGACCGGTTAGCCTTACGTCCATTGTAGGAAAAACAATGGAAAGGCTCATAATAGAGATCTAGCGATGCTAGATTGGGAAGGGAGGCTGGCAGCCACACAACACGGCTTCCGCAAAAACAGGTCCTGCCAGACAAACCGTGTGGATTTCTATGACAAGGTTTCGAGATGGCTAGATGGAGGGGATGCAGTGGATGTGGTATACCTGGATTTCAGCAAGGCCTTTGAGAAAGTGCCCCATGATATCCTGGTGGAGAAACTGAGGAGTTTTGGGATACACCAAAGCACTGTCCAGTGGATTAGGGCATGGTTGACTGACCAAAAGCAGAAGGTAACTAATTAGTGGGGAATCATCGGGATGGCAGCCAGTGACAAGCGGGGTCCCCTAGGGCTCTGTCCTGGGACCTATCCTGTTCAATCTTTTCATAAATGACATGGAAGAAGGGGTGAACAGTCTGCTGATCAAATTCGCAGACAACACTAAAACTGGAGCAGTGGCCACAACTGAGGGGCAGGTACTCCAGATCCAAAAGGATTTGGACAGACTATAGAAGTGGGCAGGAGACAACAGGGTGGCGTTCAATGTGGATAAGTGCAAGGTCTTGCACTTGGGGTGTAGGAATGGGTGTCATAAGTACAGGTTAGGTGACAAGTGGCTGGAAAGCAGCACTTGTGAAAGGGACCTCGGGGTGCTTGTTGACTGCAGGCTGAACATGAGCCAGACGTGTGATGTGGTGGTCAAGAGGGCGAACGCCACCCTTGGTTGCATAGCCAGAAGTGTGGTTTCTAGATCAAGAGAGGTATTACTACCACTCTATATGACTCTGGTGCACCCACAACTGGAGTATTGTGCTCAGTTTTGGGCCCCTCATAACAGAAAGGATATAGCCAGGTTAGAGTCGGTGCAGTGTAGGGCCACAAGGTTGGTGGCCGGTTTGCAGGGGATGCCGTATGAGGCGAGACTGAGGGAACTGGGTCTCTTCAGCCTGGAGGAGACTCAGAGGGGATATGTTGGCGACACACAGGTATGTGAGGGGATGTCACTCGGAGATGGGTAGAGACCTGTTCTCCCCTGCAGAGGAAGGCAGGACATGCTCCAACGGAGCAAAGCTCAGGGAACCAAGGTTCAATTTAGGTGCCAGGAAGCGCTTCCTGACAGTTAGGACCCCGAGGGTGTGGAATGGGCTTCCACGAGAGGACGTTGAGGCCCCATTGGTGTTCAAGGATAGGCTGGACGTCCACATGGTGGGTATGTCGTGAGCGGAGCCGGTTAGTGCCGGAGGTCAGACTAGATGGCCCGGGAGACCCCTTCTGACTCGCTCTGTTTCTATGTTTCTATATTTCTATGTTTTTTCCTTTCAAGGAACTCACAGCAGCTCATGAAAATTTCATCTTCCTGCACTCAATCTTATCGCCACAACAACAATCCTGTGAGGTAGGTTGGGCTGAGAATCTGTGACTGGCCCAAAGTCATGCAGTTTGCTGCAGGGTTGAGCAGGGACTGGAGCCTGGCTCCCCCAAGTCCTAGGCCCACACTCTTAACCACCCTTCATCCCACACCGGCTCCCCAGAGTTGGAATTTAGCTTGGGAACGCAGCAGAGCCTCTGCAGCTATTTTTAACTACTAAATAAAATAAATAAGCCAGACAGTCAAGGGCAGCTGGTGATATTTTGCGGAAAGGAACATGGTGGGGACTCAAATAGATGTGACTTGCCGGAACTGCATCAAGATCGTCTTCAGGCCAGCTCTGCTATTAGGCAGAGGGTGGCAAATCCACCAGCCCTGTAGTCAGGATGGGGCAAATGAGGGCACCCCCCCCCCCATTTTGCTTCCTTCACTCTACACCAGGATTTTTTGAGGCAGGCAATTGTCTTTTCAATTTGTGACATCACATCATACTCATACACAGTGATCTGGACTACAAGTGCTTAGGTCATCTTGGCCTTGGTCTCCAATGAAATGTCCTTACTCTTGACTCTAGCTTCTTCATTACTGCCCTTCCACGTTTCAGTCTTCTTGGAATTTCTTCATCACAGACTCCCTTTGAATCGATGATAAAGCTGAGGTATGTGAAATCATAATTTAATGTCATTATTATTAGCAGTAAAGTTCTGTAATTCTTCTACAGAATTCTGAGCTTCTCCATAGCTTCTTGTCCACAATGCAAGTCATCCATCAGGACAATCAAGTGCCGAGGTATACCCATTTTTTTCAGAAGCATCCATAGGTTTTTGTGATCCATACAATCAAGGGCTTTCCTGTAGTCCATAAGGCCTATACTTTATAGACTTAATTTTTTGACTGAAAATGCATTTTCTTCTGAAAGTCTTTGGTGTGCTCCAGTAGCCAACATCTATTTGTGATATGCTCTTGAGTGGCTCTTTTTGGAATCCAGCTTGAACAGCAGGCATTGCTCACTCCATAGATGGTTAAATTCTTTATTGCAACACCACACACGTTGCCTTGCTTGCACGGAAAATTGGTGCAATGGTCCTATAGTTACTGCACTCTTTCTTGGAGACTGGAACGCATCCTGAACGTTTCCAGTCCATGGGCCATCGTTTTGTTTCCCATATTTGTTGGCATATCCTTGTTTGTATGGGGATCAATGTGATTTCTGCCAATCGAATGCATCAGAACATGGCATTGGAGAAGAGCTTTGCAAATACCCTGGACTGACAGAAAGACAAACAAGTGGGTTCTAGATCAAATCGAGTCAGAACATGCTGTGGAGCCAAAAATGATGAAACTGAAGCAGCTGCACTTCAGGCACTTCATGAGATGGCAAGGCTCTCTGGAGGAGACCACAACACTAGGGACAACTGAAGACAAAACAAGAACAGGAAGACCAAGTAAGGGATGGATGGCTTCCATAAAGCCACAAGATTTTTATGAGCTGAGCAGGGCTGTGAAGGAGGGGGCACTTTCATTCATAGATGACTTGATGATGTATTACAGCAGTAAATCTTATCTGCAGCACATGTTATGTTGCATTGCACTTTAAATCTGTATTATTTAAAAAAGCAAACATTCTGGTCAAAACTAAATATTTTGCACTGTAGGAAGGGTATTGGCTGTCTTTCCTGAAGTCATTCTGGTTTCACGTTCAGCTTGAGTATTAAGACAAACTGCACCACCATTTAGTTTCCTTCTGGAGTATCTCAGCCCAGCATAAACTGGAGAAATTCATGCACACTCAACAATGCAGCAGTGATGGACAGACCTTTGCCACCAGCCGTTGCTCGAATGCACCTCCATTATCCCCGACCACACATGATGCTGGGTGAGGCTGATGGTAGCTGGAGTCCCACAACTTCTGGAGCGCAACATGCTTCTCACTCTTGTGACAGAAGCAGCACAATCTTATGTGGGTTTACGCAGAAGTAAGCCCTTAAGTCCAGTGAAATATGAACCTGGGTTGCAGTCTCAAAAGTACTTAACTGCTATTGGAATATATGCTGCTAAAGGCTCATGTTTTCACTCTTGTGTGCACACACAGAGAGAGCGAGCGGACAAGAGGATGCATATACAAGAGAAATCCCTGGTAAATATATGCTTTTATTCTTAGAAATGAAAGGTATTTTTGTAACCAAAGAAATCTAATCTCAAGCATACTAGTGTTGCGCAGATCACATTTAATGAAGAAATGCTGATGTTCTTTGGAATTCCTAGTATATAGTCTGTGTGTAAATATATAGCACTCTACATACATTTGCTTCGCATGCTAACTTAGCCGACAAGAAGACAAGAATTGCTTTATGTTTTCTTGAACATTTAATAGAAAGTTACAATGCTCTGCAGAAATAGCCGCACACCCCCTTTGACTTCCCCACATTTTACAACCTGGAAATGAATTCATGGCACTCTCATCCCTTGATGGATACAAGGAAAGCCACACTGTGAAGAGACAAAGTATTTTTCTTGTGGCACAAAACTTAAGTAAACAAAAGCAAGCTGGCAGTTGTAGCTGCCATAAATATTCACACACACACAGAGAAAAAACTGATAGCCACGCCTTTGGCAGTAATTGCACCTGTGAGTCTCAGAACATATGGCGTCCTGCTGGTTTGGACCAAAGGTCCTTCTGGTCCAGCACTCCACACACGTGGTAGCAAGCCAGCTGCTCACAGGACTCAGAGAGCAGGACAGGTGCAAGGCCTGCCCTGCTCAAGCTCCCCAGCGGCTGGTCTCTGCAGGCAGGCCACTCTGCGGAAGGAAGGAGCACATGGCCAGCAGGGCTAGTGGCCACAGAGAGCCTCCTCCCTCATGAATCTGTCCCACCCCCTTTAAAGCCACCTAGATTGGCGGCCATCGCCACTTCCAGTGGCAGCAGCCTCCAGTCTAACACACCCTGTCCTTTTACCTGTCCCAGACCTCTCACCAATCAGCTTCATGGAGTGACCCGGGTTCAAGTGTTATGGGAGAGGGAGAAGTCTCTGGTGCAGCTTCATGCATCAGGATACGGTGGCGTTTCCCCATTTTGGGGGGCAAAACTCCAAACAGGCTTCAATGTGGGTTTGTTTCAGCAAAGTCTTTCTTCTCATTACTGTTTCATAAAGTCCAGCTTGGTTTGGGCGACAGTGGCCCCTTGGGCTGTTGCGTCTGTCCCAGCTGCATACGCCGCCACCTCCTTCAGCATTGCCCAAGGCTCCTTGCTGCTTCTCACTCGGTCACTGAATTTTGGTAGACAGCTTCCCCGAGCAGGTGCAGGTGCACCATATTCCCTGCATTTTCGCAATAATGGATTCAATGGTGCACCGGGGGATGTTTCAGCGTGTGCAAAAGCTCTTTATAGTCCAACCCGGATTGGTGCTTTTGTACAACTTTGCCCCAGAGCCATTTTGACAGCTCCGTGGTCCTCATGAAACGTTTTGTTTAGATATGGTCTCCAACAAACTCTGGGGACTTCTGGAAGCACGTGCATTTAAATGGAGGGACTCTCGTCAACTACACATGGGCAAGTGCTAAGTTTCTGGAGGCAGTGGATCACAGCAGAGCCGATTCGTCACAGCAAAGGAGTGAACGTTTTACAACCAAAAAGTGCCAGGCTCTGTTTGTAACAAAAATTGTATGCCACAATAACACTATTTTACACTTTTGCAGTGTTGAGTATCTTGTATGCATCAAGTGGTAACAATGCCGATTCAATCTATTTCAATTCCAGGTTGCAGCGCAACAAAAAGTGGGACGGGCAAAGGGGGCAGGATGCTTCTTCAAGGCACTGTAATCATCATTAGAACCATAAATCATACTACTAATAATAAATATTATTTTGAAAGTGCTCGTAAGGATACAGGAGCTACCACATTTTGCTGTGGACTGTGTGACAAAATATATTCAAGACTCTGTCTTTAACACAACACAGAAGTTATACACAAGACCCATGTACAATACAGGTTTATTCAAATGTTGCTAAAGAGCCATGCATATTAATTAAATATGTAGAAGAAATATCCTTCAGAGAATGCTCCTCTGTGTGTGTGAAATCTTGGAAGTGTGCAAAAGAGATAAAATCCCTCTAAGAGTGCCAATGCAGCTGAAGAACAACAAACATTTGTAAGACAAATTCTTGTGCAAAATAAAGCCTTTAAAAAACTAGAATTTGATTTCATAAATGTGTGTATAGAATTACATCTGCATAAGAATTGCACAAATAGGCATTTATATATAACGTACTCTTATCGATGATGGCATTATTCATTCTGGACTCAACGTTTACAGAAATGCACAAAGACACATTTTTCACTCTTAACTCTGTTCCCTACAATAAAAGGGCAAGTTTTATAACCACTGGGCTTTTTGAAAACACCAGCTCAATGCTCCAACAACATTGTTCAGAGAGCTACCAAACAGTTCCTGCATTTATGATATACACTCATCACAAACGTATTCTTTAAAATTAAGGAAATTCTTTGAGGAACATATCCAATGTTGTAGTAAGCAGCTATTTTTGGAAGGCACCAAAACAATCTGAATGTACTGCAGATTAAGCTTTTTTAGAAGAATACACAGATGTAGCAGGTTTTTGCCTGCGAGCTTCAGCATATTCCCATAACTGAACAGTGTTATGCATGAAATCACATTTGTTCATTTGATAGTGTATATGCAAATAGCAACTGACTGGTTATTATTTCATGAAATAGGATGTGGGCGCAGACAAACTAATTCGCAATCACTTTTGTCCTGGCTTGTCAGCTACTTGTTGAAGTGCAGCTGATGCTCGGCAGCATGATCAGTAGCGTGAGGTTTAAAGGGCCAGCTCAATTGTAGTCACTCTTTCTAAAACAATGGTCACAGGATGGCATGAGGGTCAGCTTCAACAGAAGCAGCTGAAACTGTTACCTGAGTGCTGCATTTGTTGGTAGTTTACTAAAGGACTTGTACACTAACATATTCCACATTTCATAAAACATGGCACATTTCATAAAGCTACAGTTCAACAATGGCAGGAAGTAGCTTTTGTTTACAAAGTCAACAAGAATAGAAAGCACATGTGAAAACAAAGGAAGGCATCTGCTACTCCAGTGTAGTTCTCAAACCTGAAGGGAACACTGTCCACGAGGATGTATCGGTGGAGGAACTGCATGTCTTGCAAAATATTCTGAGGGTGTCCTCTAAGCCACAGGCCATCCATCCAACCATCCCATCTGGGCCTTGTGCACCTTTTGCCCCTGCTCTGAGTGAACTTAGGGTCAAGCGTGATGGAGATGGCCAGGATGTTAAAAGAACAATCCTACTGCCCTGACACCATACCTGACGAGTCGCAGGATATTCTGCATTGCCCACTCAGTGCTCTGATTTCATGAAGATCGGTAAGAGCTCCACCCTGCCTGCTTCGCCGCCACAGGAGGCATGAAAAGGGTCATGCCTGCTGCTCAAGGTCAGCAACTTGGTCTTTCAAGAAGGGGGCATGGGAGGGGGGCAGGAAGAGACCAGAGAGGCGTTAATCTGAGGCCTGTCCAAGCCCCTTTCCTCCCTTTCTGATGTGTCCCAGCTAAATGAGCAAACAAAACTAATGTTTTGCCAATGTTTTGCCAGAGAGCCAGTGTGGTGTCGTGGTGAAGAGCACGGGACTGGGACTCAGACGACCTGGGTTCTAGTCCCCGCTCCGTCATGGAGCCCACTGGGTGACTTTGGGCCAGTCAGACTCTCAGCCCAACCTGCCTCACAGGGTTGTTGTTGTGGGGATAAGCTGGAGGAGGAGAATGATGTAAGCTGCCCTTTGTAGGAAAAAGGCAGGATATACATCGAAAAATAAATAAATAAATAAATAAATAAATAAAGTAACAAGAAGTGTAGGGCTGGAGGAGAGGCGGGTGAAGATCATCTACACTGCTCTTCCTGCCTTGCATAGGATGCTTGTGAGTCCCCAGATTTGGGAGCTGATAACTGAGGCCACAAACCACAGCGTTACCCCCTGAGCCAGCTTCAGACCATCACGGAATAGCCTGGTTTGTTCTGAAACTGTTACGCGCTGCTTTCTGGTTCTGGTTCAGGAAGTATGTAACTGGCCTGTTTTTTCACCTGTGTGGAGGGGCTCTGCACACAGCCTGAAATGCAGTTCACGTCTTAGCTTATCAGATCTGATCAGATCTCTCCCAATAGCTCTCACTTTCTCAGCCAGGCATTTTGCCCTTCACCATTGCCCTGCGTGGGCTGAGCATTCCCCCCTCGAGCAGACCTTGCATCCTTCAGGGGTGCAACAAGTGCCGTGGAGGGCCAGAAAGGCTGGACCAATGGCCTTTCCTTGGGGTGCTTGCCCACCATTGCTTTCTTCACACCAGGAAGCCCCTGACAAGCTTCCAAGGAAGCGCAGCGTCTTCAGTCCTAAAATCAGTGCTCTGAGTATTGCTTTGGGGAAAGTCTTTCTGTTGCTACTAGGAAAGGATACTGGGGGTCTGCTAATTTACATACAAATAAAGCACAGCATAAAGCAAGTAGTTTCTCTAAAGATATGCTGCATTTTAGAAACACCAAGACCTTGCCAGGGGATTTGGCCACATACAGCTCCATCTTTGCTTTACGAGACTATTGCACACCTTTGGTTCGTGAGCTTCTTCATGTGCCCACCATAAAGGCAACACAGTTCGAAGAAACCAGTTCAAGCTTTTAAAGCCCTCCATATGTACAAAAGCGCTGCTTGATGCTCTGCGCTGATTACTCAGTTCTAGCTTATTTATCTATCACAGTGCTAGGTAATGACTTCTGCCAAACGTTTAACTACATACAGACCACAGCAAACTTTACATATAATTTAGTCTGGAAAAGTGCTTAACATCAGTGTTATGGGACTCTTAGCAATACCAAAATTCTGTATAAAAATAGATTATGTCACAGATATACTAATACCCAACAATCCTGCATTCTGTCACCCTGCTCTTCCGCCAGCTTGCCTGCAAAAGACACCAGGGCATCAAAGAATAGCCCAGGCCTAGAGCAGCTTCCCTAAAATGTAACACAAATGGTACAGACCGTGGCTAGTCATTAATACTGGTTAATGTCAATGCTTTTTCTTAAGGAACTACTGGTCACAATTTACGCATCTGGGACCTGCAATTCTGAGCACGGGGATGTTGAAACTTGTGCACAGATGACGGCATGCGCACAAGTAGTTCTGTCAGTTCAGTTCCCAAAACTCAAGAGATCTGATCCAAAATAAGCAGCCTGAGCAAGCTAAGGGATTGGAAGATCCTGCAGGAATGAGCTGGCCACCACCTCTTCTAAGCATGATTAATGTGCAGGCTCTTGATGGCGCAGAAGCTGTAACTCCCAAAAGAATGTATATTTTCAGTCTTCCTCGATCTACATTTATGCACAGGCTCACCTGATGTTCGAAAAACTTATCATTTTACGGGCGATGCCAGTGCGAGCACTTCAGCAACAGTGACACTCGGATGAATCATGCTGCTTTCCCCAGTTTGGGTTCTGTGTCTTCAGCTGCAGCAGGTCTGCAGCAATTAAGCGGCAAAAATCAGGGCACTCGGGACTCGTGGCTGGGTGGGCGTCACTGGGGATCCGTGCCTCACGGGGCAGGGGGCACCAGTCATTCTCCTGGCTGTTGCTGTCTATCCACAGGTGAGCAAAAAGAATGGGCAACAATGCAGGCAATCTCCTCCCTCTGTACAGTGATCCAGATTTGGGCCAGAGCACGATGTCAGTGAACAGGCTGTAGCCCCGGCAGTGAAGAGGTGGAGATGAACGTGTCCGCGGATGGGAGCCTCTCGAAGCCTTGCACCAGAGGGCCCCTCCTCGCAGCCAGGAGGTGGCATCAGATGCAGATGCAGCTCCATTGGCTTGACCTCAGCTCACTAAGCTGCCATTAAAGGCAGAGACACAAAACAAAAAGGTCGCAACTCCAGTGCAAGGATGAACGCAACAAGGAATTTGATGCTGCAGCATAAATCATACATACATCCTTGTTATTAACAGACTAGTGCAATACACAATTATTTATGGTCTCTCCAATCTGCTAGCATGCATTGAGGCTTCCTGACAAAAGTGGTAAAGCAGAGTAGCCATACAGACCATGTGGCCCTGCTCAAGGGAAAAATATTTTATATCCCTCTCTTGACTGCATATATATATATATATAATTTTAAAATAAACATCTTCCTTTTCTAAATAAAGTACAGGCCTGTGTTGATCCTCATGTGTTGGAACATGCTGCACTTCAAATGTGGTTTGAAAAACAACAGATTAGGGGTTTGCAAACATTAAAAACCTGATTACAATCACAGCCTTGGGCAGGCCTGCCAAAAGTGGTCCACCAGCCATGCCTGTAACCTGGCAAATGCCACCCAGGCAAACTGCAGGAAGAGGAGGAATTGTTTAGCGCCTCATGGGCCACCGCCCTGGCTGTTCTTGGTCAATGTTGTGCCAAATTTGTTGAAAGCCAAACACCCCTACCCCCCAATAGCTGGAAGATTGCTGAAAAAATCTGTGGCAATAAAGCAAGCTGCTGGTTTGCAAAAATCTGAATTTCACGTTTTAAAGGTGCATCAAAACTTTGTTTTATTATCTTGCATTAAGTAGAAATGAGGGGACACACACAGGGTTTATTTAATACAGATAAGGCACAATTCACTGGAGAGTTCTCCTGTACCCGCTCCACAGAAATCGCTTGCATATATCCGCATGATGCAAAATGAGAACTCCCAGTGGATGGTGCGCTCTTGCCCTGCACAGGCTGTTTGTTTATTTTGTGCCCATCCTTTGAGGAAGAGTTCTGTGTTTTGCTTGAAAGAAGGAGTGCATCCAATGAGATAGGAACCCACTGCAAGCAGCTCAGTGGGTTTGAACAAAGCTCCACCATTTGGAACTGTACTTGAACCGAGAGTTAGGTAAGGCCTCTTTTACCCCAGTAAGCAGGTGATTCACCCTGTGAAATGGGCAATCTCATTTGCCAACGGATGTATAATTGGTCTCATCCCTGATAAGAGAGGGTTTTGCTGAAATAAACCTCTGTACTACCTCTGTACTGAGTTTCTACTTTAAAAGATGCTAAACACAGAAAAGGTTTGAACATTTGATACAAACAGCTCAAATTAGAGAAATAAAAAGATTATTTTTTCTAATTTGCAGAGGAGGATGGGAGACAGTAAAATTAACTGGCGCCTTTTCTCAAGAAAATTCTGGTTCAGTTCTCCCCAGTCCCCCTTTTTACCCCCAATACCCAGACATTTTTTCAACTATCCATATAATTTACTCCTACCAAACTGAACTTGGCTATGCAGTATGCCTTTCACAATAATTAAATGTTGATTCATACACTGTAACATCGACACCAATGACAGAAATCTGCAGCAAAATAACTTCAAGACAGATGTACAGGAATGCCTGCCAGCCATCAAAAGTGCAAGTTCTGACAGAATGAAAGACAAATTAATAAACACATAAAGTGCCATCTAAGCAGCAGGTGTTCGATATACAGATCCAGAAAGCATGGCCAGAAAAATTATTGCAGGGAATGCTATCAGAATTGTCATGAGCCAATTCTGTGAGGGTTTGGGAAATACTCAGTTCCTTAGGAGCCAGTATCAAATTCTTGTTGACAAGAAGCACCTAAAACACACAATTAGGCTATGGAAATTGCTACAAGGTGGCTGCCAACCTGGACGGCTTTAAGAAGGGCTTAGACAATGTCACAGAGAACAAAGCTATCAAGAGCAACTGCATTACCTCCAGCAGGCCTCCGTACAGAGTTGCCGGGCATCGTGAGCAGGAAGCGGGCAGTGGAAACGGGATGCTTGATCTAGGTAGGCCCTTCATCTTACATTCTTAAGCCCATAATTTGGAATCCATTGGGCAAGCTGTTAGATCATGTTGTCAGATCCTTGACCCAAGTTTGCAATCCAGTGCACCCTCTGGGGAAGGAGACCCATCCTACCAGGAAGAGCATTTACTTCTGATCAAGCATGCATAGGATCAGGCAGCAAGTACAATCAGAAAGCAGGCTTGCTCTGTCTGGATGCTCGTTCTGGTGTCCTTTCCTTTCTCACAAGAACTGTTGTTCTGCCAACCTGAGCATAAGGTAACCTGGGGCAGCTGCTGGCATTACCGACTTAGAAGTCTCCAAGTCTGCCCGTTGCGGTATTGGTGACGCAAAATTCGATTCTGGCCCCTAGGAACGATCAACGCCTGTGCCTTCACTTATGTGCCATCAAGTCCTCTCCGATTTGCGGCAACCTAGTTTTCCAGCCCTGCTCCAAACCTCCCATCAGAAATAATTAGCAAGCAGATGTTGAATTACGCACCGTTTCCCCTGTTACAGCCTGGCCAACCATGTTGTCATTTGTATATGACACACAGCTGCTTCATAACTGAGGGAAAAAGGGGAAAGGAGGCAACTCCTGTGAATGTTATTACGACATTACTTCCAGCCTTGTATGGTTTCTCCAAGAGGCCTGCCACCTCACAATTCTGAGATAGCAAAGAATTGCAAAGGAAAAGGTACCCCTGAGAACAGACAACCAAGCCTTGTGGCCTGGTCAGCACAAGGAAGAAGAGCAGGACAGAACAGAGTATGTTGATTTTACCCGAGTTTCGAAAGAAACCTCTCCGGCACACTCTTACAGAACCCTCAGTGGAACTGGGAGCAGCCATGAAAACGGGCAATTCCAGATAATACCCTTGGAGACACCAGGTCCTAATGCCATTTGTTCTCACATAGGTCAGTCTGAAGCCCTCCTGCAGCCAACCTTAAACACATCTAATAGGAAACACGGGTAGCATGAAAATCAGGTTATGCCGCAGGCTTTTCTGCCCCACAGCTGCAGCCTAGCAAACCCTGATCTTTCCTCATGCTTCAGACAGGCTATCTGGCATGACCTGTGTGTTTATTCCTCCTTTTCTTTTTTTAAAAAAATACACTATTATAAAAGGTGAAATTTAGGAGGAGGAGAATGTCCGTCAGTGATGTCACTAGTTTCTAGCCAATCAGGACTGAGCACAATCTACTAGGGTAAAAACTCAGAACTTGTTGCCCCTGGTTTAGATGTGACAGAAAATGACCAGGGATCCTAGCTGAACCGTGGGACTTTCTCCTCTCAAAACATGGACAGGCTCCTGTCTCCATAGGCTCACTGCGCAGATTAACCCATGCCTAGCTCCTGGCTCCACCATCTCACTGTTGGGTGGGTGGCTTCATGCGTGACATTTAAAGAAAAACTGAATCCCCCCCCCAGCCCTCTCCCTGATGCATCAATTTTCATTGCACTGGGAACAGATTTCCTTGTTTTTGAAACATAGAGAGAAGCATTCTTCTCCTGCAGATTCAAATGGTACAACCCAGACAAGAAATTGCTTCCTGTTAAGTAGTATATTTTGACTTGCAGGCTTATTTACCAAGGGAAGGGAAGGGACGGGAACTTGCTTCAGGTTACATACTGGTCAGGTGAAAAGTGGCTGGAGATGCTCCTGGTGGTCTAGACTAAGACTTCAGGTTTGTGAGTTACAGTCTCCATATGGACTGTACCTACGGACCGTTGTAGTGGCATAATGGAAAGGAGGATGACCTTGTAAGCCGCTTTGGGTTCCCTGTGAGGGGGAAGAAAAGACTGGGTATGAACTGAATGCAATTTGCAAAAATCACTGCTTCATAGAAGGTGTGCCAAATGGGGAGGGAAACCAATGCACATCCTATGCAGTTCCATGGAAGCTTATGCTTGGACTGGCTGCGAATTCTTCATCAGCTTCAGGCCACAATAATTAATTCCAGGAATGGGCACAGCAGGCAGGCCACCCCCGACCCTCTCAGAACCCTTCCGGGGGGGGGGTGATCTTCTTCCCGGTTCTCACGGCCCATCACCATCCGTTTGGCCTCGAGGAAGCTCTTCTGTCGCCATAAAGCCGCAAGGCGCTTACTCTCTGCAAACGGGGATCCCACGCAGGGGCTGCGAAGGCTCTGCCGGCGAGGAGGCCGGGCCGGGCCGGGCGGGGCCATGTGCCGCCGCCGCCGCGTCCCCGCGGTCAGATGAAGTGGATCCAGGCGCCTCCGCCGTCGGGCTCGTGGCCGGAGGCCGCCGGAGGCCGCCGCCTGCCGCGCAACTTGTAGTTGTGGCCGTCGTTGTTGTCCCAGTACTCGGCGTCGGCGACGCGGTAGCGCAGGGCGAACTCCAGCAGCGTGGTGCCCGCGCCCACGGGCAGGTGGAAGGCGAAGCGGTCGGTGAGGCCGTCGGCGGCGTGGCCGGCGGCCGGCGGCGGCAGGTAGGTGGCCGGCACCTCGTTGCAGCTGGCCCAGCGGTTGAGCGTGTAGCGCACCGAGACGCTCTTCTCGTAGGCCAGGTTGAGGACGCGCACGGCGCCGCGCAGGCCGGCCGCCTCGGCGCGCACCCACTCCAGCCTCACCTTGTGCTGCCGCACGCGCTCGCCGAAGCCGGCGCTGGCGCCGGGCTGCGGCGGGAAGAGCGGCTCCAGCACGGGGGCCGGCGGCCCGAAGAGCACCGGCTCCAGCTCGCCCAGGGCCGGCGGCTTCCGCGTCTTGAGCAGGTCAGCGCCGCCGCGGGAGAGCGGGGAGGCCGCCAGCGGCACCCGCGGCACGTCCGCCTGGCAGAAGTGGCGCACGGCGGTGAGCTCCAGGCCCAGCGAGTCGGCGAAGCGCACGGTCTTGCGGCGGGACGGGCTCTGCTGCAAGGCCGGCCTCAAGCCCCGCTCGCCGGGCGTCGGCAGCGACTTGGCCCGCCGGCGCAGCGTGGGGCTGGGCGGCACCGACGGCAGCGTGGGCTCCCTTCCGCGGCTCGACGGCGGCGGGGATGTCGGAGGCGGCGACGGGGAGCGCGAAACGGGCAGCGGGAGCGGCTTCTTGGGAGTGGCTTCCAGAGTTAGGGGCGGCGATGCAGGGGGCGACGAAGTCGCCGGGGGCAGCTGCGTCGCGGGCCCTTCCACCGCCTCGGGCTCCGGGCTGCAGCCGCCCTTGCACTGGTCCGCCAAGGTGCCGTAGAGGCAGGCGCTGCAGCTGAAATTGCGCGGCAGATAGAGACGCGGCGGCGGCGTGGGCACCGAGGCGTGCAGCGAGCCTGCCTTCTCCATGGTGGCGCGCGCTCCTCGAGGAGGGGCTGGCGGACGAGCAGGCCGGCTAGTTCATGCTCCGGGTGCTGGAGGCGCGCGGTTCCTTCTCGGCGCCCCGAGCGGCGCGGCGGGCCGGAGACTTGACCGCGCCGCGGCTTCGCTGCCTTCGCCTGGCGCTCCGGCGAGGCAGGCTGCAGACCCGCTTGCGCGCTCCGGCAGGGTCCCGGTGCGCTCCCGCCCTGACTCGACTCACGGCCCACTGCAGAAGGCGCGCTTCCCGGCTCCTGCGCAGCCGAGCGCACGCCGCCGCCGCCGCCGCGTCCGTGAGTTGCCCGCTAATTTCTGCCGCGTCCGGCGCGGCGGGACGGGAGCTGCTCTCGACGCGCCGGGGCGCTCCCCAGCTGCTGCCACTGACGTCGCGGAGTCATGCAGCAAAATAGACGCATCCCGGCCCTCGTGTCATCATTTATTACGGCGCCGCTCTCCACCCCTTCGTCCCTGCGCCCTCGCGGCGCACGATCCGCCGCCCCCGCCCCTCTGCGCTCGTTCCGCGCCGTCGGACGGGGACGGCGACGGGGACGCTGCCGCCCGCCTCTCGCCGCCCCCGCATCTCCCTGGTGTCCTCCAGATCTTGATCCAAGGGGAGGAGGCAGCAGGGATTCCCTGGTTTAGAGCAGGAAAGACTTCAGCCGCCGCCATGCTTCGGGTACGGAAATAGAATTAAGGCCTCTCTCGGAGAGACGCGGCTGCCGCTTGCGAACGGCGGCGCTCAGGGCCTTTTTACAATCCGGTGTAATTCTTTTTTCCGGTCAGTCAGCCACGTTTGGGCTATGGATTCTCTGTCATGTTCGGGAGCATGATGCTTGAAGATGCCATTTGAAAAAACTGAAGCATTGTTGGTTCTATTTAAAATGACGGTTAATTCGATTAATTTGGAGGATTGAAATGATAATGAGGATTAGTGGAGAAAATATGTGGTTTGATCCAGCTTAAAAAGAACTATGGAAGCCTTAAAAGCATACAAATAAGCCAAAGAACTTAAAATGCTTTTGGCTGGTTATGCCCCACTGTTCTTAAAACAATTACACCCACTTTACTATCCCGGCAGTGATCATGTTAATATTCACTAAACAGACCTCTTTGCAAAGCACATTTCTTAAAAGTCCCTAGCTTAGAAGATGTTGGAAAACCATGTGTAACACTGGGAATATAGGATCTATCACTCCACCTCTACCCATAATATGCAAGGGTAGGCAACGTTTTGGCATTCGACTTCCATCAGCCCTAGCCTACACAGCCAATGGTAATAGGAGTTATAAGTCAAGCACAATGCCATGAACATGTCTCACTCCCATTTCCCTTCCAGCAGATCAAAACCAAAGGCTTTTGAAGTACAATCCTTTATTTAGGCTCAACAAGGTTTTTGTGATACACAGGGCACTTTATAAGAAGGTTCTCAAGTAACATCCAAGTAACATTCTAACTGGTATGTGGAAGCAGCTCTTCCGCCTCTCTTCCTTTCCCAAATGGCTTCACTCCACCCTCAGGGAGGTTCATACTGCTTGTGAGCTAGATGGCAGGAATGCCAGACATTACTCAATTGGCCGGCTCATTTAACTTGATGCCAGCTCTCTGGGTTAATGAATTTACACCCTTCCTCAGACCAACCCTGATCTACAGTATCTGTCCCTGAACTGGAGACAGTTTCGTTTTCAGTAGCTGACACATGTTGTGTTATTCCTGAAATTTCTGTTCCACTTCCCAACCTCTTGCTTCCATCTAGTTAACATTTCAAATTTGAGCTTTTTAACTGGGAATACTGTGTCTCATGAAGGCAAATTATCTTATTTCATCAATTGCAAGTTACCTCATGTCTTGCTTGATGATTTGGTGACATGTAGATTTAGAGCCAAATGTTTATATATGGCACTCAACTAAATACATATTTTTTGATTGGTTAGTAGCTTCGTGTTCAGGTGTTAGTTTATCTTGCCGTATCCTTCCAAATGGGAGCTTTCTGCTTTTCAGTTTGGAACTGACAACTGAATTAGTGCAAGTCAGAGGTGTTCATACAGATTGAGACCAACTCTCTTAGGGATAGACATTCAGTTCAAAAAGCTTGATGTTCATTAACATGGTACGCATGTGTTGGCTAGAGCCAGGGGGTCAGACCAGTTGGCCCGGGAGGCCCCTTCTGACTCACTCTTTTTCTATGTTTCTAACATTGTTTCCTATGAAAAATAACACCAGTTTTGCCTTAAAACAGCATCAGGCAAGGGACCGATGGCCACTAGGAATGTGCACCCCCCTGCTTCCCAGGATTAAGGGAACAGGCTGGGTGGGCGGACCGGTTTGGTCCACCCATTGCCCACAGAAGTAGCAGCTGCAGGAAATTTTCTTCCCCTTCCTTTCCAGAAATATCACTGTGCTCCAAGAAAGTTGCCCTGGCACTGCACAAGGAGGAGGAAAGAATGTTATGGCCCCATTCATTAGCCTAGGGGACAAGAGTTTAATTCAAGCAAGATCGCCAGGCTGGACGTGCATTTAAATGCCTGCGTGTAGCTCACCTTCTTTTCTGACCTGGAAAAATGGTTTTGCTTCTTCTTTTTCCCATCACTCTCTTTTCCTTGTCATTTCAGTTTGTAAGCCTGAAGACAGATCTCTTTCTGTTTTCCATTAATGCAAACTGTTTTGGAACTGTCTAAAAACAGGATTAAAATAGAGAACGTGGCAAATACCACAGGTTGCTATCAAATAAGGCTTTTCTCAATTACAGAATAGATTAGAGCTAAATTTAATCAGATTTAAGTGTTAATCCCTTGAAATCAATGGAACTGGAAGTCATAATTTTTAAATTCCCATTGATTTCAGTGGCTCTACTCTGAGTATGACTTAAGTCTGGATCTGACCTCTGACATATATATGAACCAGATTGACTAGAGTATGTGACATTACAAACCAACCCTCCCCTCATTTCTCGAACAATTTACAAGTCTTTTAAAATTATGCTTTTAAAAGTTAGAATTTGATTAGCTTGTATTTGTCACTGAATACAAAAGCAGGAAGAAGCTGAGTTCACATTGCAGCAGTGGGGATTCATTGATTGCATAATTGTTTGCCCCTCTTGTTATGCTGTGACTAAGCTCTGGCAAAACTTAGTATCCCCGGAAGTCATATACTATAAAGTAAGTAGTTGAGTGGAGTCCACCTGTGTGCCACATGGTCTGAGATCAAATTCTTCAGTTTCTGGAAGGGCTGCACCATTTGTTGGAAAGCTAAGCTAACAACATCATAAAAAAGCAGCAGCTATCAAAACAACTCCAGAATAAAATTTTGCAGCAGCACCAATCAGGGCTTGGCATGTGTTTGTATCTTTCTATCTACCTATGAAGTTGCATGGTTAAATCCATCATTACAAAATGGAAAGAATATGGTTCAACCATGATTTTGCCTAGAGAAGGCCAAAACTGAACTTTTGCTGTGTGTGAGGGAAAGTCAGCAGTGCACATTTCTCTTAGAACACCATCCTCACAGTGGTGGTGACAACATCATGTTGTGTGGATGCTTTTCTTTAAACTGGAAAATTGATGAGGATTGAAGGCAAGATGGATCAAATACTGGACAATACTAGAAGAAAATCTGTTTCACACTGTGAAGGGCAGAGGTTCATCTTCTAGCAGGACAACTTCTAAACACACAGCAAATAGCAAGAACCTAAATGTCTCTCTGCCTGGGTTCTTTCCCTAAAATCCAATGTCCTCCTCTCCTATGTCCATACCTCCCCCCTTTTTACAAATAGATGTTTCCCTGGGAGTCAGGATCCTTTAAAGAAATTATGCACACAGAGACTTCTGAGTATGTGAAATTTGCATATATTACTTTCTGCATTTATTTATTTAGCCAAGTGGTACTGCACTAGGCCTCTTTTTGGTACTTAGCGCTGTGTCTGTACAAACTGTATCTCCAGGAAAAACTATCCCAGTCAAAAGCAGGAATTTTATATGAATAATGTCATGCAAGTGAGTAAATTCTGTTCCTTCAGATGATATATTCCTGCATCAGTCATCTGTTTTCCAAATTCAAATTTAAAAATGATGTGGCCAGATATGCTTATTTTTCCCCAGTGATGCTGTGAATGGCTGTCAGATTGATGGCAATTGTAGTTGCGCATAGCAGAATGGACAGGCTTGGCTTAGACCAAAGAGAGTCAACTAAAACTCTTCCTAAGCAGCAAAACTCACTCTGACTTTAGGCTAATCACAATCTCTCAACTTAACCTACCTGATAGTGTTGTTGTGAGGGAAAAAAATGGAGTTTGAGGAGGACTATGTGAGCCACCTTGGATATTGTGCAAGAGGAAAAGGGGCAGGATATGGTAGGCATGCCATGAGTGGAGCCCGCTGGAGCTGGGGGTCAGACTAGATGGCCTGGGAGACCCCTTCTGACTCGCTCTGTTTCTATGATAGGAATGCAATTTGATAATGAGGAGGAGGAAGAGTGAAATATAAGAGCCATGCAGGATAAGGCCCATCTAGCCCTGTGGCCAAGCAGCTGCCCATGGGAAATCCACCACCATCATCGATCATCATCATCTAAAATCAAGCTCCAGATGAGTTAAATAAACTACCACTCCCAGCATGCCTCAGCCAGGTTAGCAGGGAGTTGTGGGGAGGTCTACTTTGGGTAGTGGTGGTGGTGGTGCTGATGGTCAAGGCGCTCCTCCCGTCCTCCCGAGGCCAACCTGGACCACAGCTTCCACCATGCCGCCAGGATGGCGCCGGGTCGGGGCGACCCCCCCGCGTCGCCTCGCATGGCCGCCCCCTCCCCGCCGCGCGCGGCCCCCTCGCCTCCCTCACAACGATCGCGCCGTAACCCGTGGCAACGGCTCTGAGGGCGAGCGCGGGCCGCGGTGACGGCAACACAGGCCGCGGGTGGGGGGAGTGCGGCGGCGGCGGCGGGTCGCGGGAGGCTGTGAACGCCCGGCGGCTCCATCTCCCCGCGCGGCGCCCTCGCGGGCCCATCGCCTGCCTCGCCGGCTGGCGGCTGTGCTGCGTGAGGAGGCCGCCCTCGCGGGCCGCGGAACCAGTGGCGGCGGGAGGAGGAGGAGGAGGGGGAGGGGGACGAAGGCGGCGAGCCAAGGAGCGCCTCGCAGAGGGAGCACGATATTATGGGGTGAGTGGGGGGGGGTAGGGCGGCGGCGGCGACCCCCCACGCACGCTTGCTCCTGCGAATGTTTTGCGCCCCGCCCCGCAAGGGGACGCGTGGTTCGGGAGAGGCGGGCGCTTGCTGTGGGGGCGGGAGGAGGAACGATTGCGGGGGGGGGGCGGGGGGGGGGGGGGGGCGGGGGGCGGGGGGGGGGGGGGCGGGGCGGGGGCAGAGGACCTCCCAGAAATCTGGAGCCCAAGTGGACTCCAGGCCCAGTAGGCCGCCTGCTTAGCATCTCTTCTCTGAGTGATGAGCATTTAAATGAACATTTAAAGTGGACAGAAGTGCCTCTGGCCATGTACTGAGCCCTCCCACCTCCATTTAGCCCAAACAGTGCCTCTAATCCTGCCAAGAATGCCTTGCCCCAAGACATTGGGGCTTATATTTTGTTTAGAGTGTTTCTAATACCCCTTCCTATCTAAACAGATTCTGTAGTGGTAAACAGTAAAAAATAAGGCAGACAATAAGACAATACATTAAATTGGGTCTCAGTGAAACTGGCTGCTTCATCAAGGAAGGCTTCCTGAAATAGAGATACCAGGGGTGGAAAACAACACAAGGTTTGCTCTACCACTAAGGGCTAGAAGCCACTGTGGCTTTCATGGATACAGAGCTGCTGCAAGCCAGGTAGACACCAATCCAGGCACCAGTTCCATAGCTTAAAGACAAGGTTTTTAAATTAGATTTATATCCCACCTCTTTTCTTCCTTCAAGTAACCCAAGGTGATTTATGCCATCCTCCTCCTCCTCCTCCTCCTCCTCCTCCTCCTCCATTTTATCATCACTATAGCTCTGGGAGGTAGGTTAGGCTGCCTAGGCCTCTCTGCTGAGGGACTTAAAAAGTAAGGTGTCTCCATCCCTCTGTTGAGGCCCTTCCCTTAAATAAGAGCAAGAGAATGTGCTGTGATGTTTTTAATTAATTAAAATTCCATCCTGCCTTTTTTTTCCTTACAAAGAACTCAGAGTGGCTTACACTTTTCTCCTCCTCCTGTTCTCAATCTTATCCCTGTAACAACAGCCAAATGAGGTAGATTGAGCTGAAGGTCTGTGACTGGCCCAAAGTCACCCAGTTGGCTCCATGGCTGAGTGGGAACTCGAACCCAGATCTCTGGAGTCCCTATCCAGCACTTTTAACCATTATATCACACTGGCTCTCACTGTAATCATATAATGATGCATGGTTTTGCAGTGTATTTTGTATACATCATATGTCAGGTTTTGTAGTAATAATGCTGCAGGATTTTAAAAATGAGAAATGTTCTGAAAGTTCTAAAGCAAATAAATAAAAGGAATATGTTGCTATGTGTCAGACATGATAAAGAGCATGACTTCCAAACTGGGAAGATACCTGGTAGCTTGTTTTCTGAACAAAGGGAATTGTGGGTGGGAGAAAAGTTGATGCAGCTTGTGACATGGAGGTAAGCAAAGAACTTCAGCTGGGGGAAAGCAAGCAGAATGCGGAGGACAGAAAATGTTAAGGCATTTGTTCTAAAGTGTGGAAGTTGTATATGAACATTTTGTATCCCCAAAAAACTGCCTTGCACTGTAGGCATTTTACCACACTTTTATACACAGGCTTTAGAATGGATTCCTGCTGTAACACTATCTAGGATGACAAGAAAGGAAATGTGATGACAGCATTCTAGGAGTAATGCTGTCTGGAGCTGCTATCTTGTTTTGAGTCACACGGTCTTTAACCACATGGAAAAAACAACCTCCTTCTGTTCTCCTTTTTGACCCCTCTGAAATAGCTGCGGTGTCATGACTTGCAAAACACTGTGACATGCTAGAATCCCCTCTTCACCCTTATGTATGTATGTATGTGCATATATATGTATGGAGAACAATGAGGAAAATCATGTGTTTCACCTTGAGATTGTGAATACAATTGTTAGATGGTCCTGTTGGTGTTTCAGGATATGTAGGCTCTGTTAAATGCTGCTGAAAATTTATGTCCTCTTAGATAAAAGAAAGACCAGGGTAACAGCCTGCTGTCATTAACACCATACTAGCTGATGAACAGGCTGATGTCAGCACACAGAAGTCTGTTTATAAGGCAGACTAAAACATCCAGGAGAATGTAACTCAGAATGTTTGTATACTCATTCACAGAAGATATAGGAATTCCTATTTTGTTTCATTTATGCTGCTATAAAAACATTCCTTGATTACAATACTTTAAAAACCATCTTCCTGCAGGCAGAAGACGTGCAGCTTGCAGATTTAGCAACTGTAATGACTTCCTCTGGACAGAACCAAAGTGAAATCCATTCCGAAAGAGCTGCTACAAATACAAGAAGTGTGGACATAGAGTCATACTGCACCTACCCAAATGAGAGGCGGGAAAGGAATCAGATCTATACTCTTCTGAGCATTAGTAGCAGTGTAAATGAGCGAGAGGAAAGGCCCTTGGAGTGTGTTAGTGGAACAGGATGGGAAGAAGCTGTGAGTGAGGATTTTATGTTATTACAGTAATTATAATTATGTCACAAGTGATTCTTTCAGAAGAGCACCTGCTGTACTAAATAGGCACTAGTTGTGTTTTTGACTATGCCCCACTGTTATGATCCCAGATAATATACTATGGTTTATTGTGACCATGCACTTGCCATTTATCTCTGTACCTCCATTTGATGCACAAAATGTAGTTTAATCTTAGACTGTAAGCCAGGATATGAAGATCAGAACTTTCACATCTTGCTTAGCAACCAGAGATTAAACCACTTTTTCCAATTTTGGATGTAAATGGAAACTGGTTCAAATAAACATGCTTTCATTAAATATAGGTAACCAGCCAAAACTGCAATAGAAAATGTTCTTCATTAGGTCTGCACCAGAATGTGGATGGGATTGTTGGTAAGGTAAAGTAAAGGTAAAGATAAAGGTTTCCCCTTGACATTAAGTCCAGTCATGTCTGACACTCGGGCGGTGCTCATCTCCGTTTCCTAGCTGAGGGAGCCAGAGTTTGTCCGCAGACAGTCTCTGTGGTCATGTGGCCGGCATGACTAAACACCGAAGTGCACGGAACACTGTTACCTGCCCACCAAAGTGGTACCTTTTTATCTACTTGCATTTGCATGCTTTCAAACTGCAAGGTTGGCAGGAGCTGGGACGGAGCAATGGGAACTCACCCTGTTGTGCAGATTCGAACAGGTGACCTTTTGATCAACCAGCCCAGCAGCACAACGGTTTAAACCACTGCGCCACCTGCAGTCCCTATTAAACCAATGGAATGCATACAAAAGCCATCTGTCTCTGAATGTACATTCAGATATTCAGTCAGTTCCCAACACAGCAAGCTAATATATTTGCAGATGTAAATCTCTACTAAATCAGAGTTAAGATCTTCTGACTAATAAAAGGTGCTTTACTGGTAGGAATTCAGTGTTTCATTGTTTGATTTAAAAAATTCCAGCATTCATCAAGTGTGTTAATTAGTTTAAAAATCCCATTAAGAAAATTGTGCTATTAATTTGCTTTGACTTTCTACCCTGTCTTTCCTTCACTATTATCTTGCATGAATAATAATTAAAACATACTGATTTTATGGAATTTATTTGATAGTAAATACATTTATCTCCATGGAACTCAAAACATCCCCTTCATGGATCACTGCCTCGCCATGGCAAAGGGGCTTGCGTAGCTCAATGAAGCTATGAGCTCTGCCATGCAGGGGCACCCAAGATGGACAGGTCATAGCAGAGAGCTCTGACAAAACGTGATCCACTGGAGAAGGAAATGGCAACCCACTCCAGTAGCCTTGCCATGAAAACCCCATGGACAGTACCAAAAGGCAAAAAGATATGACGCCGGAAGATGAGCCCCTCAGGTCAGAAGGTGTCCAATGCGCCACTGGGGAAGAGTGGAGGGCTAGTACTAGTAGCGCCAGAAAGAATGAAGCGACTGGGTCAAAGCCGAAAGGACACTCAGTTGCAGATGTATCTGGTGGTGAAAGGAGAGTCTGATGCTGCGAAGATCTATACTCCATAGGAACCTGGAATGTAAGATCCATGAATCAAAGTAAGCTGGACGTGGTCAAACATGAGATGACAAGACAGAACATCAACATCTTGGGAATCAGCAAAATAAAATGGACAGAAATGGGTGAATTTAATTCAGATGACCAGGTATACTATTGTGAGCAAGAATCCCTCAGAAGAAATGGAGTAGCCTTCGTAGTCAATAAAAGTAGGGAAAAGCAGTACCAGGATACAATCTCCAAAATGACAGAATGATCTCAGTTTGAATCCAAGGCAAACCATTCAAGTCTATGCCTCAACCAGTGATGCTGAAGAGGCTGCAGCTGACCAGTTCTTTGAAGGCCTACAACACCTTCTAGAATTAACTCCCAAAAATGATGTCTCTATCATCATGGGGGATTGGAATGCTAAAGTACGAAGCCAAAAGATAACTGGAATAACAGGCAAGTTTGGCCTTGGAGTACAGAATGAAGCAGGGCAAAGGCTGGCAGAATTTTGTCAAGAGAACACGCTGGTCATAGCAAACACTCTTCCAACAACCCAAAAGACAACTCTACACATGGACATCACCAGACGGTCAGCACAAAAATCAGATTGACTATGTGCTCTGCAGCCAAAGATGGAGAAGCTCTATACCAGGGGTCGGCAACCCGTGGCTCCGGAGCCGCATGTGGCTCTTGAACCCCTCTGCTGCGGCTCCATCGCTCAAAACGCGCTGGCACAGCTGCTGATCTGCTCGAAGCTCCACTCAGTAATGCTGTGCTAGCTAGTTAAGTAAATCAGCTAGTTAAGTAAATCATTACATTCCTCCGCTAAACAAGGTTCCTGCAGGCTCTCATGTTACACGAAATGCGCTGAAAAGATTCTCTTCGTCCCAATGTCATCTCCTTCATCTGAATGTTAAAAGCTGTGCTTGGGACCTGTCACAATTCACATCACTTGACTGTTTATCTGCTAATCAGTCACTAAACACACCTATACCTGCGCTGATTTACTGAGTCCCCCCCCCCCCAACCATGGATAAATCCAAAGAAAAGTTTCTGAAGAAAACGGAACATTCAATGGTATGTGGGTAGACTCATTTGCTTTTACTGCTGATGAACTTAAAGGGTTTGCTGTTTAATGCATGCAGCCCTTTAGCACTGACTTTGACTTTGCAGGAAGCTGTTCTCCAAAATATATGAAAGGAATCCTGCTAGTTTATAATGTAAGATTAAAAATAACAGTTTTTAGTGACTGAACAAGAGCTGCAGCTAAATCATAATGAAGATATAGATCTACTTTTGTTTTAAGAAGATTCTTATAAAAATTCCAGCAACATTATTACATTGGGAGAGGGATGTTTGTTTAATATTTCACCATGTGATAAAAGGATGAGGGCACACAGAAGCAGACAGCATTTTTGGTTTGCTGCAGGTGGCATGTTTGGTTTGCTGCTAGTGGATAAGTTCGGCTTTTTATTTCATAAATATGAGGAGGGCTCAGATAGACATAGAGTATTTTATTTGAAAGTAACTTTCAACCCAGTGTCTTTTTTTTCGGAGTTCAAAATGTTTTTGTTGCATGCAGAAATAAAAATTTTTTTCTCTGTAGCAGTTCATTGATTTCATAAATACAACACACTATAGTTTTTTTTATACATAGCATGAAGGTAAAAAACTATATATGCAGTGTTATCTTCATTTTAGATGTCAAAAGGGTTTTGTGGCTCCCGGTGTTTTCTGTGGGAAATGGGTCCAAATGGCTCTTTGAGTGTTAAAGGCTGCCGACCCCTGCTCTATACAGTCAGTAAAAACAAGACCAAGAGCTGACTGTGGCTCAGATCATGAGCTTCTTGTTGCAAAATTTAGACTTAAATTAAAGAAAGTAGGGGAAAGCACTAGGCCGCTCAGGTATCTGAGGAAGCTTTACAAATAGCTGAGGAAAGAAGGGAGGTGAAAGGCAAGGGAGAAAGGGAAGGATACACCCAATTGAATATAGAATTCCAGAGACTAGCTAGAAGAGTTTAGAATGCCTACTTAAATGAACAGTGCAAAGAAACAGAAGAAAACAATAGATCTCTTCAAGAAAATGGGCATGATAAAGGACCAAAATGGCAGGGACCTAATAGAGGCAGAAGAGATTAAGAAGAGGTGGCAAGATTACACAGAGGAACTGTACAAGAAAGACCTTAATGTCCCTGATAACCATAATGGGGTGGTCACTGACCTCGAGCCAGACATCCTGGAATGTGAAGTCAAATGGCCCTTAGGAAGTCTGAGCAACAACAAAGCTAGTGGAGGAGACAGTATCCCAGCTGAGCTACTCAAAATCCCAAAAGAAAATGCAGTTAAAGTGCTACACTCGATATGCCAGCAAATTTGGAAAACTCAGCACAGGATTGGAAAAGGTCAGTTTACATTCCGATCCCAAAGAAGGGCAGTGCCAAAGAATGTTCAAACTACTGTGCTGTTGCGCACATTTGACGTGCTAGAAAAGTTATGCTCAAAATCCTACAAGCCAGGCTCCAGCAGTATGTGGACCGCGAACTACCAGAAGTACGGGCAGGGTTTCAAAGAGGCAGAGGAACTAGAGATCAAATTGCCAACATATGCTGGACCATGGAGAAAGCTAGGGAGTTCCATAAAAACATCTATTTCTGCTTCAATGACTATGCTAAAGCCTTTGATTGTGTGGATCACAAGAAATTGTGGCAAGTTCTTAAAGAGATAGGAGTACCAGACCATCTTATTTGTCTCTTGAAAAACCTATGTGTGGGTCAAGAAGCAACAGTGAGAACTGGACACGGAACCACTGATTGGTTCAAAATTGAGAAAGGAGTTTGGCAAGGCTGTATACTGTCGCCCTGCCTATTTAACTTATATGCAGAGTACATCATGCGAAAGACCAGGCTAGATGAATCACAAGTTGGAATTATGATTTCCGGGAGAAATATCAACAACCTCAGATATGAAGACGATACCAATCTAATGGCAGAAAGTGAAGAGGAACTAAAGGATAGGCTGGATATCCACATGGTGGGCATGTCATGAACGGAGCTGGCTGGTGCCGGAGGTCAGACTAGATGGCCCGGGAGACTCGCTCTGTTTCTATGTTTGATGCAGGTGAAAGAAGAGAGCACAAAAGTTGCCTTGAAACACAACATTAAGAAAACTAAGATCATGGCATCCGGTCCTCTCAATTTCTGGCAAATAGATGGGGAAGAAATGGAAGTAGTGACAGGTTTTATTTTCCTGGGCTCCAAGGTCACCACAGATGGGGACTGCAGCCAAGAATTTAAAAGACGCTTGCTCCTGGGGAGGAAAGCTATGGCAAAGGTAGATAGCATACTAAAAAGCAGAGACACCACCCTGCTAACAAAAGTGCGTATAGTCAAGGCTATGGTTTTCCCAGTTGCAATGTATGGCTGTGAAAGCTGGACCATAAGGAAGGCTGAGCACCGAAGGCCTTTGAATCGTGGTGCTGGAGGAGACTCCTGCGAGTCCCTTGGACTGCAAGGCGATCAAACCGGTCAATCCTAGAGGAGATCAACCCTGACTGCTCTTTAGAAGGCCAGATACTGAAGATGAAACTCAAATACTTTGGCCATCTAATGAGAGGGAAGGACTCCCTGGAGAAGAGTCTAATGCTGGGAACAATAGATGGCAAAAGAAGAAGGGGACAGCAGAGGATGAGGTGGCTAGATGGAGTCAATGAAGCAGTCGGTGTGAGCTTGGGTGGACTCCAGGGGATGGTGGAGGATGGGAGAGCCTGGAAGAATGTTGTCTATGGAGTCGTGATGGGACATGCACAACTTTGCGACTAACATTGACATTTTGAACTCAAAACACACTGCTAGGCTGTTTTCAGACATGACGGGCAATCCTGGTATCCTGCCATATGAACGTGCTTGTATGAGCCTCAAACTCCTGCACTCCTTGTCACTTCTCGCTCTTCTCTCTTTCTGGCACTTGAGTGGGAGATTTAAAAAAAAGTGGAAGCTTTCAAACCACAGTCTCACATGATGGTGTTTTCAATGTGTTCTGGACTGGTTGCATGTGGGGCTGGATTTGGAAACTACTTGAACCCTCCTGTTGGCTCCAAATTCAGCAGCTAGACTAGAACATTAAGATGGTGGAGCAGCTGGAGCCTGGGCTAGTGCTGAGCGTTGTTGCATGCCCAGCTGTGTGGATGCCTGTGTTTCAGTGAACGCAGCGCATGCAGGGCACATGGATGAGAATGAATGGGCTGGCGATGATCTTGGGAGAATAAGAACGAGAAAGAGCGCATGTGTATCCATGCATGGCTGATGACTGCTAGTTGGGATAACGATTTGGGGAGTTGGTTGGCTGTGTGGATTGACAGGTAATAGAACAGGAATAGGTTTGGGTAATGAATTTGAGCTCAACTGATGGATGTGTGATCATCCTATTAATAAGGGAAATTAATTAATTTTATAGGACTTGGGAAAATTGGGCTTATTTTTGTCCTATGGGGGTCAGATATTTGGCTTGGATTATTAGTAAATGTAGTTGCCTTACCACTCCAAATACTGTATTTGTATTTGATTTCTTCACAATATTTCCTAACTTCTATTGATATCTTTTTGCTGTCAGGTCCAAAGCTGGAGCAAAGCAGCCCCCTTTGCTTATCTTCAGTTACAAAAGAGAGCAAGAAAAACAAGGACAAGTGAGTCTGTTGGTGGATGCCTTTATTGCTTAGATCTGATGCAAGTTGTCGACAAAGGTTTGGAGCAAGACCCCAAGACTATAGATCAATTGAAATCTGATTGCAAATTTAGTACAAATGTTATCACAGATAGTGTTCCGGAAAAACAAGAACTCTATTCTAATACAAACATAAACACTTCTTCTGCAACAGATGACACTACAAATGAAAATTGTTATGGCAAAACATACTCTATTCAGACATCCCAAATAGAAATGAAAAAACTGACTTTAAAGGAAGCGCAGGCTTCTCTAAGTGAAAGGATTTTTTTTCCAATGAAAGATAATTTGCTATTCCAAGCAGAAAAGAAGACAGTGCCAATAAAGGAGTATAATATGCTGCCATCAGGAAAGCCCCAAAGTATAGAAATCCTGAAATACAAAGACACAAAGAGTCATGAGCCTTTTGTATACGACCAGGTTGGCTCTGAAAGTACCGCTGTTAAGCCGTCACTGCTACTGCCACCTCTGAAGGAGACCGCTTTCAAAAACAGCCTGGATCCTCCATCAAAGAAAAGTAAGACATTAATTACCCAGGCAAGTGAAAAAACATTCTGCCCTGTTTCAGAAACAATGTCCTGCACTCAGGTTTTTAAAATCAAAGAGGAAAAGTATAAAAAAAGAATAGACACCATGTATGATGCAGTGAAGGAACAAATTAAAATGCATGAGATGTCCTGTTTTGTCCCAAGGCTTCCCAAGACTTCATTCATCACAAGAAATTCAGATCAGTGCTACTGGCACTGTGCTCTCTTACCAGACAGAAACATTGCAACCATGTCTAATTCGATCGCACTGAGAAGACACAATCATCTGAACAACATGCGGTTTCTGCACGCAAAAGGAATGCAAGTCAGCAAAACCAGTGCAATGCAGGACCCTTGCATCAGAAGTAGGAGTCACACTGGAACCAAACAAGGAAACGAATCAAAAACCCAAGAGATCCCACTGCTTTCTGGACTATTCCCTTCCTTAACGGTCAGCCGTATTGCAATAACTGCCTTGCCTTTTAGGCTGACCTGAATTCTTAAATTGTAATTTCATGTTGAGTTATTTATGGATTAATTTTGGATGCTCTACAAGAGAGAATATTTAAGGCTTATTGTAAAGCAGACTGGATATTTATTGAGGGATTGTTTACTTGACTACCATTCCTTTCTGTACAAAATTAAAATGCCCATTTATTGCTTCTAACAATATAATAATCATTTCAGTAAGTATCTTAAAGATACTTGGTTGTATCATAGACTTTAAGCTAGGAGGGGCAATGCCATGATGAGGCCTCCAGAAGAGTAAAACCTTATTGTCTTTAAAAGCACACTCACCCAATTCTTGTTTAGGACATGGTGTTTTGGTGCTTCCAGTCCGTGCAATGCACACATTTGGGCTGCTTCAGTGCAGTTTTCCTTGGTCCATGTGCAGGGGAGGGGCCAGTGGAGGACCACTGTGCCCTGTGCTGTTGCCATTTCAGGGGATATTCCTGCTTAGTGAACCAAATTGGGAACATAGGAAGATTGCAGAGACGAGCCCTTTCCTCTTTGATGGGCCAGGCCTTGCCTAAATTGAAGCTGCTCCTTTTGGGAGTCAGCAAACCATGTGTGGCCCACACAGATGGCAAAGGAAAATGGTGAGACATCAGGCAGGCCACACCATGTAGCTAATAAACTATATACAGCTGGATGGGACGTAGGTGGCACAGGCCTGGGCCAAGTGTCTCATGTCTGAACAGTGGCGGGAAAAGTATCGTAACTATTCTGCTCTCCAGAGCATTGCACTTTTTGGTTGGAAACTGTACCTGGTTCTAGATGTTGTGAGAAATGTTACATTTGAACACTGTCCTTTAGTTTTTACTGTTTGAACAATGTATAGATAAGAGCGTAAGTAATGGAACTATTTGTTTGCATTTTTTGTAGACTGTTTATATGTTTAGCTTTATTTTGGTTAGGTAGGACTTTTCCTTCCATGCCAAATTAGGTTACTCACCTTTCTTTATAGTCTAGATAGCTTCAATAAAATACTTTTCTGTATGCACAGTGACAACACGTTCCTCAGTATTTCAGTCCAAGATACCTTACTGTCAAGACCTGCCATAATTATCCTACACCTTTTCTGATGCATTTGGAGTAGCAGGAAGATAATGGCATTTCTGGATATCCAATTGCAAGAGTTCCAGTGTCAAGTCCCAGAGTCTTCCATAAAACCAAGATTTATCAACCATATAGAAACTTCTTTAGGTAGTTTTACTCTCATTACAATCTTGCCAAATTCTTTTTAGCCTCAAACAAATGATTTTGTAGACAAACTGATCAGAGCTGTGAACTAAGATCCCAGATATCTGAATGGCTTTGTTTCATTTGTTAAACTAGTAAAGTAAGGCATCTAACTTATATCAGTCTCTCATGTATATGCAAGAATTCTGAAGTGCTGTTAACAAATTGTGTTTCTTGCGCATACAAATAGAGTGCCCTCTTTCACAGTAGACTTTGTGGAAGTAGCTGGCAGCAATTTTCACAATCACAGCTGCTGGAAAAATATTGTGGAGGTTGCTACTGACCCACCTGCATCAATACTGAGATCCTGCATTATGTTTGACCAGGGAAAGCCAGGCCAAATGTACATCATAGTAAAATACTCTGTGTTCCTACATGAAGGAACATGCAGTAGTTGAAAGCAAACTGTTTGTGGAGAATGGTGCCACTACAATATTAAAGGTTGTGATTTGGCCTTCAGTAGAAATATTTTATAATAGCAAGATGAAAGAAAGCCATGTAAATAGCTATTTTCTCATAGCTTATTGCCACAAAAACGGATTAAGGTAGTCATTTTAAGAAATTCTTTAACCTGAAATATTTAAGAAACCATGCATAACAATTTGTGAAAGTTTCTGAGTTATTTTGGGAGGCAACCATTTAAAAAGAGTGAACTCTCTTTTTATTGTAATTAGAAGCACAATTCTTGAACATGATAAACCTTGAACCATCTTTTAATTCTGTAGTTGTGTCTGCTTGGAACTTGGCTGCAAAGCAACCATTCTTCCTGTTCCTACCACCACTTCCTTGGAAATATTTCTGGGCTTAGATGAAGTACTTTGTCATCTCTCATTGTATGTGTGTACATCAAGAAAATATGTGTATGCATGTGCTCACACTGACACATGTATCGCTAGGAATTATGGTCCTGTGGCATACATTCTTGGTAACATACAGTATCAGTTAAACTGGCTCCACACTGCATGATAAGCCATGGAGGTTTTTAAGCCAGGGATGGCTTGTCATGTTGTCTGAACCCAGTGATTAATAAACCAACATGACAAGCCAAACCTGGCTTACAAACCACCCACGGCTCGTTGTGACAGACTGGATTTGTACAACCCATCATGCTACCCAAACCCAGTGTATCTTTAGTAGGGTGGCTTGATTTTCATCAACAAGCCACCCTGAGAACACTATGGGTTGTCTGTGCCCATGGTGGGTTGTCATGTTGTCCGAACTTGGGAGAGGGTTTTTACCATGTATTGATGGGATTGGCTTCAGAGCTGTTTTGCAAAAGTGGCAAAAAACCCCATGCCTCTCTTCAAACACACAGTTCTTGACCAACCTTTGAAAGATGATAGTTGAATACAGATAACAATTTAACAAGCAGTAGCTCAGCTGTATAATCCCTTGGTGAGTCAGGTACCTGCACAAGCTTGCTAAGTGATAGGAAGTGTTACCACACATCAACTAAGGATAGTGATATTGTCCATATTCACCTTTGTGAAGTAGTGGATTTAAAGAATGTAGTGCTCATATTTACACATAGAATGATAAAGTTGCTTTCTTTAAAACAGTAAGAATAAAAGTGCATACTATTAATTTTTAACTCTTTGCGGGTATAAATCAATATGATACCAGTTTTTCAAGTGTGAAGTCTCCAACTCCAGTGATCAGGGAATAATTATGAAATAGTTCAGGCAAATTTAAGATTCTTCTCAGCCGGACCAAAGTATGGAGCTGCTTTATGAACCATGCTTTGTTACACTTAAAAGCTATACTTCTGGATATCATTGTAAGGCTCCTCCAAAATGGAAACTGAAGAAAATAATGTTCTTTTGGTATGATCTAGTCCAGACTTATGTCCCACTGAACATCATGTGACTTATCTCTGGATAGAAATGCACAGAACTGGGCTGCATGTGCCCCCAGTTTACTTTGGATTGAAGTCACAATCATGTATACCAGGGATGGGGGATATGGGACTTACCATGAGACCCCCTTACCCTTTCCAGGTTTCTGCCACCTCAGAAGGGAGTCACTGAACTGCAAGGAATGTGAAGGAGAAGCAAAACCTTGGTGGGTTTTGTACCACTGTTGCTTCCCTGGCTGGGGAAAGGCCTGGTGGCGGGAAGTCTTTGGCTTGTGTGAGCTAGAGGAGCAAGGCTTCAGACAGCACTTTAGCTTAGGGGCTGATGAGGGTGGGAGGCAAAGCCCCCCCCCCCCCCTTCACCTGGCCCGCAAGGGGGGCCCCCCGGCAAACCCCCCCCCCCCCCGGCTTTCACATTGCATGGAGGTAAGCCTCACTGAACTCAATGGAGCTGCCTCCTGAGTAGACAGGCATAGGAATAAACTGTGAAGCAGTAATTCTTTCACTGAAATCAGAAAAGTCCCTCCCTCTGATCAGATTATGTCCCTTGCAACCTGCTTCCTGCCCTCTGAAGAATATACATGGCATAATTGTGGCTACATCATTAATTAGCTTTTAGAATAAGGATATGCATTTAACAGATTTTTAATTCTGTTACATTTGAGTTATTCAACATACTTTGTAAATGATAGAGCTTTTGGAAAGTTTGTTCTCTTTCTCTAGCCTTTATGTACATCCCAACTATTTAACTAAATATGACTGACCACCCAGAGCGCTTTGGCTATGGGGTTGTACAGAAATAAACAAAAAAGATAATGTAAACAACAAAACTAGTGGAAAACCATGGAAACTGGAGCCATCAGCCCAAGCGTTTATCTTTTGCTGAACAACAACTATGCTAACTAGAAAATCTATTTTTTTAAATTGAGGGAGATTAAAATGTATCTACTGTTCAAAGAAAAAAAAGTTATACTGTGCTAACAAGCCTTTATGTTAGCCTAAACAATTATTTGAATCTTATTCATAAAACTATTAATTTCTTAATATTTTGACATCAGCAGGTTAGATCCAAAATAACAATTAAGTGTCATGGGGAATTAATTCACTTTTAAATGAAAGCTTTATGGCATGGAGAAGTAGCCTGAAAGGATTAAGATGAAGTTGGGCAAAATTCTGTGCTATTTGGGAGTGGAACATTTGGCCAGAGTCATAGTAACTGTAAAGTGGAAGAGTCACATTTTTGGTATAACTAATATAATTCTTTATATTAATTTAAAGGCACCCTTTTTTCCTCCGTAGGAGCAAGGCTGGGGGAGAGCTACACCTTTCTCATGCTGTATGATCCCAAAAAGGTATAAGAAACCAAGAATAACTAAAATGATCTCCAGCATGTCCCACCAGAGTATGGTTCCTTCTCTTAAGAAAAATGCAGGCTGGGTAACACAACTGGCAAAAGAAAGTCAAAAAATGGATTGCAAATTTACTGAACAAGAAACAGTTTCAAGCAACAAAAAGAATGGAATGTCCTGCATCAAACCATACAGGTATGTCCCCATGATGACAGCCAGCGCTGAGGGAGAAAGGATGAGAGGGAAACTAGACTCCATTCAGACATTCCTGGGTGAAAAAAGAAGCTTGCCAATAAAGGAATACGAAATTAAGTACTCACAACAACACAGAGAACCTGAAGTGCTGAGATACAATGATATCAGCCTACCAAAGGTAACCCGTGGAAATCCCTCCAACAGCTTGAACTGTATAACCTTAAATGCATTTTTGGTCATTAGGCCAGATAAAGAAGGTGTAATCAAACTGCATCTAGAACCCCCTTCAAATAATGATGTAGCTGCAGTCAAGAGAACTGAGAAAGGAGACAAAAGTTCAACCAAAACTGTCTCTCGTAGCCATGCTGCTAAAAAGAAGAAGAATGAAAAAAAAGTTGGTATGAATAATATGGTTAAAAAGCAAATACAAAAACCATGTACCACTCTTTGATTTGTCCATGATACTCACATATTCTATTCTGGTCCTTAACATTGTCTGACCTTTTTTCCTGCATAGAACATTACAGACTCCAACTGCAAAGTGACATAAATACCTCCAACTGTTCTGGTAAAGCAGGAGAAATCGCAAGGACAACAGCCTTCATATTAGGGACTTGAGCTTTAATTAATAAGCTAATAATGTCAAGAGTAGCCAGTTACTTGGTAGGGGTCAGTTTTAATCAGGCCAAATTCAAGAGGGGAGTTGAAAATTAAAGGTATCTTGGTTTTTGAGGCTATTTTGGTTCCAGTGTGTTACTGTTATTGAGACTATAAACAAAAGGAAAGTGTGGCGACTTGATGCCATATAGAGCTGGGGTTCCATCCAAGCATCATGGACAGCTTCCCAGTTGTGCGCAGGGGCCTTTCCTCTTCTCTCATTCAGGGGCAGCCTTTTGCAAAGCCCTCCTCCCATTATGGGCCCCTCCAGAGTTACACTACACAAAGAATGAGGGGTACCACCAGAAGTGAGGATTGTTCCCCACATTTTGCAAGATGCCAGTGGTTCAAGGGAAACTGGAATAACTTTTATTGTTTCTATAGCAGGTCAATGAATCATGAACCCCAGTAGAAAGACACTATTGTTTCTAATCTCTGAAGTCTTGACCTACTTGTCTTTCAACTATAGCTGTGTGCTTTGTAGAAAAGGGATACCTTGATAATACAATAAGGCAATTATAGTTGTACCAAAGATCTTCAAGGATATATACGTCCTGCTAACCCCTTCATGCATACAAATATTATGAAAACGCAGATGAAATCGTACAATACACCCATTCAGAAATCAATGCTTTTGCAGCTGCAGAAGACTCGGATGTTTAATTACACTACAAGAGTGTAACTGAAACTGTGTTGGAGGGGAAAGTTTTCAAAGACCTGTGTCAGTAAGTGGAGCAGGAAACAATGGATTTCATGAGCCTTTTATTGCAGATCTAATGTTGCTATTATTCAAGCTCTAACCCTGCACAGCACAGGGTTGTAGCCTTGTATTCAGTAGTCAGAAGCATTGCTTTTCATGCAACAGCAGGATAATATCTGTAATGCAGTATTGGTACTGTGAAGAAGAGGTAAGTAGTCTTAACTCTTATTTACCTGCAACTGGGAGCCTTAGCATTAGAACTCTAGCTGCCTATGACAAATTAATTCTGTAATTCCATCATGAGATTTGGGGAAAATATTTCCCAGCAACTGGGGCTTATTAAAAGGAATACATTGTCATTTTCCTCTTCATCCCAGTGGAATTCTAGCTGTGCAAGTGCCTAGGTACCTCTCTGCAGATGATTAACAGTATCCAGTGCCCACTGCATTTTATGAACCTTTAAAAACAAGATATAATAGAATTGTCCAGTACAATAAACGGGTCCCCAGAACCCACTGGATCCAGAGGATCACAGGGCAGGAGTGTGGAGGCAAAGGCTGCCTCTGCATTTCTTTCACCTTGCAAAAGACTTAGCTGACTTCAGCCACATATTTTGAAAGAATGTAAGCTGTGAGGGCACTCTGACATTGGAATCCCAGCTTTGTTGCTGAAGAACATTTCTGAGATTGGAGCTTGCACATGGGCCTCTACTCAGGACATCTGGACTCCATCTAGCAGCAATAGAATTGCAGCCTAAACATAGTCCAAAACTGTTTTTAAATCTCACAATTCAGACTTAATTAGGATAAACTGAGTACCAGACCACAAAACCTTCAAGTCAGAAACCTTATGACATACTACAAAACTGCATAAAACGTTTCAGGTTTTGCTGGGCTCCTAACAATCATCATGTGGCAAATGAATTTGTCTCTTAATAATCTCAAAATCATGCTTTGATAGGTAAGCCTGCTGAATTTTTCTTGTGAATAGTAATGTCTGCTCTTGTTACTGCTAAGCAAAATAAATTTAAGTAGTGTAGACAATTCGGAAAAAAATACTTGCAAATACTTGGTCAAAGCAATGGTATTTTGGTTATATTGTTCATTTCTGTGAAGATCTTGTCCCAAAGAACTCTCCACCTGTAAACAAGATTGCCTGATCAAGTCACCTGAAAGATATCAATGCTGATTTATAGCCATTTTGAAGATTTTTTAAAAATAAAAGCCTTCCTCTCCAATATCCTTCATCTTCTCCTGCTCCTAGAAGTTGAACCACTGGATTGTCAGATTTGGGTTAAGGAAGGAAGGGTAGAAAGGCTTTACTTCCCAAAGGCAAGCAAGGTTTCTGCAAGCTTGCTTCTAAGCAGATCCGAACTGGACTCTTTGTCCCTGTCAGATCTTGCTCTTGCCTTATCAGTACATGTACTTGTTCTGGTCTTTCCCAAGTTTCTTTCTCCTCCTTGCCCCTTTTTGGCCTCCTTTCTGTCCATCTCGGCTTTCCTCCTCTGCTGTCCTTCCTCCAAGGTATGCTCTCCTCACCTTAAGTCACCACCCTCCTTGCTCCCCTCTCTCCCCTTTCTCCTTGCTTTTCCCTCCCTCCCTTCCCAGCTGGTTCAGTTCAGATGCTGATCATTCAGGCTGATGGAGCAAGCGGCGAGGGGGCCCAGGAGCCTGGCTGTGTGCAAGAAAAACCAGCGATGCTCGTGTGACCCACTCGGCACTCACAAGCCTGTGAGCAGCTTTGGCAACCTGATGAAGTGACCTGGGCACCACCACAAACTGGCTGCCATGGGAGGCACAGTTAGCTACAAAAACCAAGTAAAGCTCAGAAGTCCGATATAAGGTAGAAACACACTGATCAACTCCACTGAATAGTGATCAACACCAACACCTATTTCACAGCAGGCAAACTTTTGCTCCTCTCAGACAAGTTGAAAGTATGTGGGTAAGAATTACTTCCCTTTTAAAAATCTGTTGGAATTACTTTGTCTGCAGAATTTTTCATAGCATGCCTTCTTTTCCAAGGACAGATAAGTAGAAAACAAACAAACACTAGAGTATATAAGCATCAATTTCATTTAGTATAAAAAAAAATCAGGAAAACTCTGGCATGATAAGGCAGTTATTTATTTGTTCATTTGTCATTGCAATATACATGTTTTATCACATACATTTGTGACCTGCTGAAGAGTTTCATTCCAAGAGAAGAGTTTGGTTGTTTAAGCCTCACAATGATTTGCAATTCTGTGCATGCAGCTGTGTACATTTCATGCACGAAGAGGCCCGTTTTACCATTTTACTAATGTCTAAAAGCAGAAGAAACTGCACATGTATATCGGGCTTTTGTGTTTATGTACTCTAGTTCTAAAATATCATTACATGCACATGTAATATAACACGATCTTTGGCATTTCACCTTGATGAGCTTGCCTGCAAACTAGCATGGCTCTATCAAAGAATAAAACATGAGACATGTGGCACCAAAACAGGAGACTTTATTGTTTCAGACAATCTCATACTTAGCAAAGTGAACACAGAGGAGGAAAAAACCATTGTGCTCCCAAAGATTAGTGGGGAGCTGCTACTGTAGGCAATAATGAAGTATGAAGTATTTGCTATCATGCACTTCCTCCAAGGCAGATCTCAAAAAAATAATGGTCATATGGCAAATGTCTCTTAAAAGCAGCAGGCCACAGTTGAATTTTTCTGAAGTTTTTTCTAGCACATCTGCTTCCTTCTCCCATTCCTGAGTGATGAAAAATAAATTACCCCCTTGACAAGGAGGCAACAACCACCCTGTGCTGTTTTCTTGCAAACACTACTCGTGACACGCGCGATCTGGATTCACAAAATGCTGGCACCAGACAGTACTCGAGTTCAAGAGGGGGTTGCCCAGAGAGTTTGTCCACATGACCAGTCGTTTGTCAGGATTCATCAGTCACCTGGATCGACCTGGAGGGATGGATCCACACACGTGCACTGAGTCCCACACAATGTGGATTGAAGGTGCCGTTCGCGAGTTCAGCGTGTGCCTAGGTTGTACTAGTCAGCATTAAGTTGATATGCCTCAGTGATCTTCCTTACAACCTAATTCCCCCTTGGTGGAAAACTAGATATCAGAGAGACTGAAATCCTGTTCCCCAACATGGTAGCATACTATTTATCTGCAGGATACAGATTTATTGACAACACAGCCCTCTATTTACTCAAAAACAAGTCCAGTCAGACTCCCAAAGGAACATGCAGCAGATTACAACAGGCTGTTTCATGTGATGATATGCTGCGGGTCAGCTCGGCTTTGCAGTCGGAGTGCTCATGTGTGTGAAAGAGTGCCACACATATGCGAGCGTAATTCCTTTTCTGGGCTCAAATCTTACCACGGAAGAACAAGTGCAAAGGAAAGAATGTACACTAGAGTACATAAGCAACAATTTCATTTTGTGCAGAATGAAATATACACACAGAAACTAGTGAATGTAATGATATAAGACACCAGTTTGTCATGTACATGAATACTTCAATTACAGAAACAAACACACCAAAATCCTCAATGGATTAAAACTTGGTTTTAAATTTTTGCTGTTCTTGGTAGAAAATGGTATTCATGAAAAGTTGACTAGCTTTGTAAATCATTAGGATGCTGTTGCCTATTTCCTGCCTGCTGACCCTTTCCAAACACTTCATCCTGTCTATTAGGAGCGGTAAGTGCAAACAGCGCTAATGCACTTGTTCCTACCAGTTTGTTTTACAGCAGCTTCCCCAAATCTGGTACCGTCAAGATGCTCTGGAATACAGCTTCTCGCATTCTTAGACTGGTGATGCTGGCCAGGATTGATGTCCTCAACATCCAAGGGGAACAGGTCGGAGAAGACAACTCTAAAATGGCTATGGATGAACTGTCCATTAAATTAAGGGTATTGAAATGCCCCAGAGACAAGCAGGATTACCATTTTGAAACTGTGTGAGAAAGTAAGTTAATCAAATATTGGAAGCGAGAGTGTGACATGCACAGGCTGTTACTTGTTCCAAGTAGTAATTTGTTATATTCACTGCCTAAAAATGAACCTCATGTTTCAGACCTACTTCTGAAAAAAGCCCCCAAAACCCACCATATGAACAATGCAAGGGTGAGGCAGTTTCCTTAATGAAAGCAGGCAAATCAGTTAGGACTAAGTTAGGGCAGTTAAAAGAGGTTGTATGTGCTGCACGGTATGTGGGAATCATTCCAGAGCATCCTCATTATTTGTATCAATGATACTGAGTGAAACAGGCCTTTTATCCCAGTACTACAGCAGTTAGGAATTGGAACCAAAATCACAAGCATATCATTAAGTATGTTATATTTACCTTTCCATAAAGTAGTTTAATAATCAGAAATGTATGGGCCTTATTGATCTCTATCTAGGGCAGGTGGGTCAGGGTTACAGAAACATCCTTTCCTGTAACAATCCTGCTTTTGTGCCATGCAACGGAAGTCAGAAACTGGAATAATCAAAGACAGAACTTCAAGCACAAAACTCCTTCTGTGAGCTCCTATTAATCTCACAAAAGGACTGAGTTCAATCCAGGCGACACTCTGGTCCAATAAAGTCTCAAGTGCTTGGGAATCAACAGAACCAAAACAACAAAATGTTACGAGATGCATTTGCACAACACACTCGGCATTTCCTTTAGGCAGCCCTTCAGAGGGAGGGAGCAACAGACCCTTCCAGCATCTGTTGACCTGCTTTAGAGGATGATGGATTCCGAGGAGTCAGGTCTTTGCAACAAGTATGACTAGGTGGCTTACTATCAAGATGGTTTCTCTTTACTTTAGACTCTCCTTACCAATTATACTCTTGGCTTTCTAACACTACAAAGTGCAACATTCAAAGGGAGGCATGTGTCAGATGTTTAATTCCTGGAAAAAAGCTTTAAAAGTACCATAGTTTTGCACATAAAGTTGTAGAGAACATTTAAACCTACTTTATTGCACTCCAAAGGAATGTAGAATTTCCTTTCTTCCTTTGTTCCCAATCCCAAATGCATGGATTTAGTTGCATCTGCAGTTCAACATCAGCTTTTGCAGCACTACGTCTCAGCAAGCAGCCTTTAAAGAGATACTTAAAAGACCAACTGCAGTGCTGGTACTGGAAGTAATTCCTATCTAAGAATAGCTAAAGACTATCACCAACTTGAGGGCATGATATACAAGCACCACTGCACCAGTGGAACTATATTTTTGAAACAGAAGGCTAGCTGTATGCATTGGTGAGAGCTTCACAAACACACACACATCAGCGCCAAATGTTTGCAACATCCTCCAAGCACAGACACACGATTCAAGTCCACTTCAATTTTGTCATGAAAAATGCACCAGGGCCACTGCAAGGCAGCATACCTCAGCTAGCTGGACTTGCTTGGCACTGGAAGAGCAACTCTTGCACCAAGCCTCACAGGGACTAGAAATTTTGTAGCATGTCCTGCCCATCTGCCAAGTGTATAATAAACTAGGGCAGCTTCATCCCTGTGACCACGGAGTTATACTAGTACCTCCACGGACTGGCAATTTCCATTAGATCAAAACAACTTGCATGCTGTGTATGTGGTTCTATGCATACACACTCCGCTCACACTCCACTGTTGGGTTCTGACAAAACAAATGTGATTCCATCAGCTGTTAAACAGCATCAACCAAGGCATTATGTGAAAGGTGTGCCATGCAGCTGCAAAGAAGGGCTTGCATGAACCTGAAAACTGTTGCCCATCTTTGGCTAAATCAATCCAGCAGCATATTCCAAATGTGTTCTATACATTTATCACCCAGTCACAACTTTCTTTCCATACTTCCATGGCAGTCTGAGAAATGAGTATACCATTCTGCCGAAGAAACATTGGGGGAAACAAGCCTGGTATGCAATTAATGTGGAGAGCAGATAAGCAATGCAGAATTGTTCCTATGCAACAGATATTTTTTCCCTAGAGAACATCAATGCAAATAGTGAGCAGCTGCAAAGTCTGCAGACTTTGAAGTTTGGAAGATGAAGAGCTGATACATCTATGCTGGTAGACTGTTACTACCTTGAACTGAAGGCTGGCAAAAGCCTCTATCGGTTTGGCTTTGGAAAGCAGCAGGGCTTCTTGGAGGAGGTTGGGGCTTCAAATAATTCATTCACCATCACAGCTATAGCTCAACTGGCATATAAGGTGCCTTTGGTTAATGGCTGCCTTTACACACAAATTAGCTGCTCTGAACAACAGTATTAGCTATTAGGATCTTGTTCTGAGCTGACAGAATCTCATTTTTACTGCTTGCCTTAAAGCTGTTTCCAAACTAATTGTCTGACAGCAGCTTGAGATTTAAAAGAGGAATTGAACAAAAGACTTCCAGAAGGTGCAAATGGAAAGAATTTACACTTCCTGCATTTTGGAGATGTATGTTAAACAAGGCAGTCTCACACAGAAGAGCAGACTGTTTCAACTTCTGCCTCTGAAGACCATCTGATGCTTCAAAATGCACTGCGACCAGATAATAAGATATGGTGCACCTTGTGAGGCCTCCTTTAATTTCTGAATTGGTGTCCTCCCTCCTTTCCTTATGTGTGTGGAGTTTGAGAGCAACTCTTGCCTGCGGCAATTGTGATATGCGGTAAGAGTTCGAAGCTGAAATTGTATTAGGATGCCAACATCATTGCAAGAATATTAAATCCATGATCAACCCAGACAGATTTTCCCCATTTTAAAAACCAAGTATATGGGAAATTTTATTAACATGGTAGCTTCAAAATTCAAGTGCCCTCCCATTCATGGCCTGAAGCACAAAGCTGAACTTGAAGTATGAGAAGTCAGAAAAAACAAGAACCGGTTTGGATACTGTGGTTGCATTTCACAAGAGTGACTACACTGAATAATGCAATGACTGAGATGCCTCTCTAAGTCTGCAGAATCCTGCCTTGGAACCCTGGGCAGGCTGTCCCCATCCCCACATCTCTGCGCATGAGCGCGCCACCTCCTCAATCACCAGTCTGGCTGCAGTGACGCAGACCCCTTCTTCAGCTCTGGGGCCAAGGGGGCAGGAAGAGCAGGTGTGGCGCCATGCCCCTGACATGCCTTTGTTCCCCTGCTCATGCGTGAACAAATCAATACGCTGAAGAACGAATCGGAAGGAACTGATGGGCACAACCATGATGTAGCTGCTTTACAATAATTATGACAACCAATTCCAACATAAGGAACAAAAAGAAATGACACTGCGCAGTAACAAAACAAAAAACAACTCGCTTGTGGTCCAATTTTTTAAAAGAATACGGTGTAATCCTATGCCTAAAGTTTCCATTCTGAAATTCTACTCTGTGTGGTGGAGTTTCTCAGTAATAATTAAGTAAAGAACTACAGCCTTAGTTGCAAGTTCAGAGTACAGACATAACTAAGGACTACAATTTTAAAATTCTGGGTTAAAAAAAATAGTAGAGGCATGAACCAACTAACTAGCAGTTATGAAGTGTTCAAACGTACATTTACACACTACAATGAACATAGCCACGTAGGATTCAGTTTAGTAACAACACACAACACTTAAATATCTTACTGTATGACATCTTTGTAAACCAACTGTATATGGTGAATTACATTCAGCAGACCTAACGCCAATGTCAGTTACACCTACCCACACACCACTTAATTTTCAGATAAGATAGAACTTGAGAACCACACTCAATGGCTGGCTTTTTCTGAACCTTGCCACAAAGAGCACAATTCTGCACAAGTCTGTGTTTCGACTGAACTGAACTGTGACTCAATTGTATTCCAGGCTAGGTCAGCCAACAAAAAATCATCCATCGCTGTCTGGGTCTCGTTGCTGGTAAGGAATAAGCTGCCTAGAGTTTCAAAACCACTATCCATGGTCTGCGTTTCAGCACTATTCAGCTGGACTTTGCTCTCTGCGATTTGATTAGAAGCATTTCTCTCATGAAATGGCACTTCTGTCTGTGTTTCTGTATCAGACGAGTCAGTGCTCATAGAGAAAGCAGACTGCTTCAAGATATTCCCCAAAGGTAGGTAGGGACTATCTAAGAAGAAATTTAGGTCTGTCTGAGTCTGTGTGTCAAACATCTCCAAGCCTAAGAAATTGGGATTAGCTCTGCAGGTATAGGACTGTGTGGCATTATCTGAAAATAAATCTGTTTGAGTTTCAATATCTAGGGATTCCAGGACAGGCTCAGAATGCAGGCTACCAAGTTCAGTCTCTTCTGTCTGAGTCTGGATAGTCGAAGCTGAAAAGAAATCCTCTATGTCAAAATCTATTCCTGAGTTCTGTGCAGGACCAGAAGGCGTGTCAGAATTAGAGCTAGTATCGGTTAAAAGACTACGGTTATCCAATGACTGCCCAGCTGTACTGCTCGAAAAAATAGTTTCCAGATCATTCAGTAACTTCATAGTCTGTGTCTGATTGTCTGTCATAACTTGGTGTGGGAGAATATTATTCTGTGAATTGAAATTGATAATTGGGTCACACTTAGTGTCTTGATTCAAAGATTTGCAGCTCCCTCTTTGCAGCAAACTTTGATCCAGGCCTGTAGCCATCAAGTTGCTGCTTGGGAGAACCACTGAATTTGGTTCATCATTAAATGAAGAATTAACACTGTCAAAAAGATCACTGCACATGACCGCCTGGTCCATTTGTACTCTCCCATGAGTACTTTTCTGTGACTTCCTGGTCTGAGTCTCTCGAGAAATTCCACAGGACTGCAGACAAGACTGGGCAAGTGCATCTGTCTGAGCAGCAATGGAGGAAGTTGGCTTTGAAGTGGGCAGCAGGGTCTGAGTCTGTACATTAACTGGCAACAAAACTTGTGAACTGAATGTCAGATCTGTCTGAGAACAAGAAGACACTGAGGAATCAGGAGTCCAGGCTGCAGAGGGCACAAGGTTCTGTGAAATATAAGATAAGTCCGTTTGTACATTGGTGGAACAAATTCCATTCTTGTAGCATATGGCTTCCAGACCACGAATTGTATTACTTGATGTGACTTTATCCAAATTGACCTGGATACCTGTGCTAACTGGCTCCACATTGCCAGTATTTTTGGTTTTTGAAAAGGTTAGAGTGTCTTTAAATACAAATGTTTCAGCCTCCAGGGCAGGCATCATAATTCCTACTGGCAGAGGCATCAAATGAACAGTACTCATAACAGAGCCTTTGTCATCAACAGCAACTACAACAGGTTTGACAGAAGATTCAGGGGCTGATACAAAGATAGGCAAGTGAGTAAGCTGCATTACAGGAAGTTTAACCAAAGCCACTTTGGGCTTTGGCAGAAGCAACTTTGGTGCATTTTTTGGCTGCGTTTGTGTTTGCTTAGTGGTACAGGAACGGCTGGAATCTTCAAAGGAAGCTGCTGGTTTGATCTCAGGCATCTCCAAGTCTTTAGTGCTAGTGTATCTGCTGTGAACACGAGCAGAGGCTTCTTTAACGTTCTCCCCCAACAGCTTACTTGATAGTGAAGTTTCAATTTTTCTTTTCTTACTAGGTGGATCCCTGTAAACATTAATAAATCCTTAATAACTGGGTTCAGCTATCACAATATTCCCCATTCTCTCCAAATCAAGGTTAAATGCTTATAAATATGGAAACACGTGCTATCCTGCTTTCTTAGGTCAATCTGGAAAGGAAAGACATTGGTAAAGGAAGGTTTCTATGAAATCTCTCACACTGTTTCACCCTTTCCATTCCTGAAACAAACTCCCAGGTTGAAAGTAATGGGAAGGTGTGCTTTGAAAACGTTATTTAGAAAAAATTAAACAGAAATTAGAATTAAAGGGCAGTACTATGCCGAAATCATGCTTAAATTTATTACTGGTCATTTTTTGTAAGACGTCCCAAGACATTTGTGGTGGATGGGTTAGAAAAGTTTTTAACAAATAACAACAACAACACTGGTCAAAGAAGTCCTGTATTGCCCACAATCAAATCCTGGACTTATGTTATTAAATTAAGAAAGGCAACATATAATACTGTAGCAGTTTAGCAAGAAAGGATTTAAGAAGCCAACAATGCTGACCTAAGAGAAAATTTTGCACTGTGGTACCCGTCTTTAATACTGATCTCTCATTAACTGCACTCAGTGTGTATGAGCCTATTACATTAAGCATTTTGATGAAAGATGTCATGAGCAGCACTTATGTTTCCTTTTCTAATAAAATGTTTAAGGAAAGCTAAAAGAAAAAGAGAAGCAGTGATCCCAGACGCTAGAATCTTAGGTGCCAGAATCCAGCCATATACTCTGTGCTATCTCTTGACGTGTGTGTACATTCAGGAACAAGTCAACCAATGAAAGACATCACCCTTACCTGTGTTCAACAGGGATCTCATGCTGTGTCCTATAAATATGAGACAATAATGCGGTCCTGCTGGCATAGGGGCACCCACAAGTACACTGGAAAGTCTTGCCACAATCCTCAATATGTCGCTTTAGATCCCATATGGTGCCATAGGAATTGCTACATTTATCACATTTATGCTTCTTTTCAGCATGCATCTTCATGAAATGCTGAAATATACAAAATAGGTCAGGCAAGTCATAGAGACACAGGAAACTGCTTGCACCCAGGCAGACCATTAATCTATACAGAGTGACGAGTGGCAGACAGTCACTTTCAGTCTTGCACACCCTCACCTGCAGGCGCCAAGGATGAACCTGAAACTTCTGCATGGACAGCAGGTGCCCTGACACTGATGTACAGCTGCTCCCTGACAGGAAAGTGGACCCATGTTTGAGACATAATGTTGTTCGATTCTTGCCTTACAGATTTTCTGAGTAGGCTATTAAATAACATTTTCTGTCATTGCTGGTGTTTTGAAAAACTATCCAAGGGAAATGCATTTGGCAGTTTATGATTTTTGCCTGAAGACCACAGAACTGTTAGACCATGGGATAAAAGTCTACCTGTACTATCTGGTTCCACTGGAAAACAAGCAAGTTTTGCAACTGACTTTATTGTCATACACTTGTTGAAAGATTCAGATTTCTGCCACTCAATCTCCTTTACAGCTGGAAAAGGTACAAAAAGGGCAACAGAAATAGTCAAGGGGCTGGGGTAATTCATATACAGGGAAAGATTATACTGAGTGGGGCTCTTTATCTTAGACAATAAGTAAAAAAGGATATAATAGAGGTGTATACAACTATGCATTGTGTGGGCAAAAAGGGTAATGTTTTCCCCCCTTTCTCTGGAGGGAAACTGGAACTTGGGTTCAACTGGTAAAGCTGAATGGTGAGAGAATCAGGATCCAAAAAAGGAAGCACTTCTACACACAATACAGTCACTATGAATTTGCTATCATTAAGATGGCTATCATCTTAAAATATTTAAAAGGGGATTAGACCATTTCATTGAGGACAAACTGTAAGTGGTATCAGAAACACTCCATCTCTGAATAACACTTGCTGGAAAATAAGAAGGGTGCTATTATTTTCATTGTGAGGACTGGGCCCACTTCTGCTAAACCGAACCCCTTACCCGTTGCTGAACTGGACTCTGAGCACAGAGGGTGTCTGGCATCTGCAAATAAGCAAGCTGATATGGGTGGGGAGGAACCAAGCACCCTTAATCCAAAAAGAAAAAAAGGAGGTGAAAAATTAAGGTTTCAGAGATCAGGCCAGTTAAGTAGTGTTGGCTATTCCAAACAAGGGGCCCTTAAGCAGTAGAATCTACCTTGAAGGTGGGGTTAACTCTGTGCAATTTGGGAAGTTGGGGGAGTGAACCAGCTTGAAATCAAGTTGGTATCATTAAGCTACTATCCTGTCATGGCCAGTATTCTAACCTTGCTTGTCTTCCGTGACTGACTTCTGCAATACTCTTCTTCTGTATCACAAGCCAGCCAACTTTAACATAGGCCACTCAGTTAGAAAGCCCTTTGTCCTCATGGGATATGGGTTTCTTCTAAGATACCTACATGGGAGTATACTTTTCTATTAAAGGAGTGGCATACAGTAGATTCATAATGAAGTTGTGCACTCTCCAGTTCCCTAAGACAGATCTTTTCCAACAAAATGAACCCACAATGAGCATCTAATCAAGAAAAAAATGATCACCAAAAATGCAGGACCCTTTACAGATGTTAAGCAAAAATATGTTTAAACAGACAAGTTGCAATTCAGAAATATATATAGTTCTTTAAAAAAATGGTATGTTCCAAATCAAGAATTCACACTAATTTTGTTTTGTTATACTGTGGTTAAGGTACATACCTGCCTTACAAGAGAAAATTGTGAAAAAGGCCTTTCTGGTCCCCTAGGACAACCTTCAATGGGACAACAGTAGTATTTCCGTGATGTTTTCAAGTCTTTCCTTATTGCAGAATTTGTTTTTCCATCCTGAAGAATGAGAATATTAGTAAAAAGAAACAATGGTCTCGCATTTAGGAATATCTGGAAGATACTTTATACAGCACCTTGCTTGGCCTGTTATGTAAAACACCAGAACCATGGGCATATATGTACATGTATTCCAACAGAAGCAAGCCATGTGGTAGATTCTATCCCAAGTCACTCCAGTTTGCAAGTTTACTTAAGGGATCTTGAGCTTCCATAAGCCTGATTTGGATAATCATTGCAGATAAATAAGCTGAGATATGTACAAACCAGGTCTGGAAGAGGCTAGAGCTAAAGCAACTGTCTGAAGCTGGTTTAAGATTCTGGCTTGTTCTGATCCAGAGTTCAAAACTGCCCCCTCATTCACTTCTCCCTGCAACTTTCTCCCAAGTCATTCATACAGAAGCATCACTTCCAGAACAAGAGAGGCTCTAGTTCCCCTGTATTCTTCACTAGTCAGACCTCACCTAGAATACTGTGATCAGTTCTTGGCACCCAAGTTTTAAAAAGATGCAGGGAAATTAGAAAGGATTCAAAGGAGGGCAACAAAGATGATCCAGGGTCTGAAAACTAAGCTCTACAATGCAAGGCTGAGAGAACTGGGCATGTTTAGGCTTGAGAAGACTGAGAGCAAATATGATGGTGCTCTACAAGTACCTCAAAGGCTGTCACAGAGAGGAAGGAAAAGACCTTCTCACTCATCCCTGAGCGTAGGACACCGAAGAACAAACTTACACTACAGCACACCAGACTCAGGCCTTATAGCAGGAAACACTTCCTAACTGTGAGAGAAATATGACAGTGGAAAAAGTTGCCAAGAAAGGCTGTGGGCTCTCCCATGCCAGAGACATTCAAGGTGGAACTGGACAGTCATCTGAGAGGGATGGGGTTAACTGGTGACCTGTAACAGCACAGGGTTGGGCCTGATGGCTTTCTTGGCTCCCTAGATTCTATCAATCTATATCTTGACTTAGTAAACCAAGATATGATCACCCAAACAGAGCTGTTGACTGAATAAAAGTATCCTACAGTAAGCACTAAGCTAAATTTTTAGATTACATCTATTTATACAACCAGCTATTTACAGGTAAAAGAGAACACGTTTGAAGTTAGTAAAGACTGATGCTAACGATACTTTAAGCAGAACTGTTGCTTCACATAAACTTTGCAATGAAGATTACCATCAGTATCTTATCTGACTTGTGCAAAAGTTATCCCCTGGGTTTCTCTACGTGAGCAGTTCAATTCGCTGCTTTACTGAGCCTTCTTCCATTTTCACTGTAGGAGGAAAAATGCATTCTTTAAATGGTTCTCCCCACCTACCCAGGGTTTTTTTCATTTCTCCGCCTTTCTATATATTCTATTAACCAACCACAAGGTGGCACTGTGTTATAGCTGCCCTATAGTGGACTTACAGCTATTGTTGTTCCACTTTGTTGAGAATGAATTTTAGTACCAAACTTTCCTTGTTCTTAAAAAAAAAATGCTATAAAGGCTAGAAAACACAGAAGAAGCCCAGGAGAATAGCGACATTATGAAAAAGCCTCACAAACTTATGTGATGGAGGGATCTGAAGAATACAATAAATACCCCATGTATGGCAGCCCCCTATATATGCCTTCTGTAAGCAAAAACAAAACAAAACAAAAAAAAAACAGATACTGATTCATGAAAAATGTTTCTAGCCCCTGTGGCTATGAAAATGGAAAATGCTGCAGAAATGCCTTCTCATAAGGCTAAAAGAGCAGCTAGTAAGATTCTAGTAACTTAAACTTGAGTGTCTTGCCTCTTCATCAGAAGCAGACTGTTTTGCAAAATGGTTATTGCAGAACTTAGTTATTTGTCTAATTTATACAAGTGCTGGGAGCTAGCTTTTGTTGGCACAGTATGTGAAATGCACAGGTGTAGTACTTTTTTAATGTGAAGTTCTCTTCAAAAAGCAGAACTAAGATTCTCAGAGCATCTTAAAGACTAACCAATCTATCATGCTATGGCTTTTGCCATAACAAATTCATCAGTTTTTAAGATGTCACAAGATTTTGTTGCTTTTGCAACGAACTAACACAGCTACTTCTCAAGAAATATATAAACTAAGTTTCTGAATATTTGCCATCCAAGGTTCCCCAAACCACCTAAATTAGAGAGTACTTTCTACTCTCTCAAAACCTCAGAGTTGTTTGAGTGCTAGTTTCAACATGAATGCCTCCTCTCTAACTTGTTTTTATCTTCTCCCATTAAAGACAGTGCGGAAGGTTAGGGTTAACTTCTCCTCTCCTGGAGTAAACATTCTGCAAACAGAACATGTGACTGTCCTGAAGACACCCAGCAGCTGAATAGGGACTAAAGTTCATCCTTCCCTGTCCCCCCAGTCCTAGTTTTATAAGTTATGAAAGGGACAGTGTGTGCAATGGTTAGTCCACTATATCTGAACTGTGATTGACAAGGTGGATGCTATTGCTACTTCACCACCTCTAACCTTGGCCCAGATAAAATCCTGGGAGGACTGCCCTATGAGGTAAACAGACACACTTATTTGTCAAGGCCTTTAATGTGCAATACCAATTGCATGTTATGCTGAATTTTTAAGCTGTCCTTTAATTTTTAAAAATATTGAATGCCAACGTAATGGTTAGTGTACTAGTCTAGGGACCCAGAAATCTGGGTTCTAGCCTCCACTCAGCCATGACTGACTTTGAGCCAGGCAAACACTCCCAGCCTAATCTACCTCACAGGGCTGTTGTTACGAGAATAAAATAGAACAATGCAAGGCTATGTTGGGTTCCTCGCAACAGGGAAAAGGGCAAAGGCAGTGTCATAACAATTATTATATTCTCAATCTTATATCCTAGTTGTGTGCCACCTTGACAAATCTGCTGATGCGCAGCCAATGGCTGTTCAGACGAAGTCAGTAAGTCCCCAGAAGGAGCGGGGTGTCGCTGGGGCAGCGGGAAAGGGGCCCTAGGCGGCAGCAGCAGCGGCAGCAGCCACAGGAGGGGGGCGGCTCCGAGGTAAGTCCCCGCAAGCGTCGCTAAGGCAAACGAGGGAAGAAGGGGGTCCCCGAACTGCAGAGCCGGCAAGGCTTCGCGGGAGACGTGGCCCGGCGGGGATGGGACGCCCGCCGAGCAGCTGGCGGGGGAAGGCCGGCCGGCCGGCCGGCGCTGTCCGGGACAACCCGCGGCGGGCGAGGGTGGCTGACCTGTTGCACGCGGTGGGCCTTGCTGAGGTGCATGCTCAGCGCGGGCGGGTTGGGCAGCACTTTGCCGCAGCCGGGCACGGTGCACAGGATGTTGCTCCGCACGGCCCGCGAAAGCTCCGTCACGGAGGGCCTCACCAGCTCGCGCGGGCTGGCCGGGCGCTCACGGACAGCGCGGGGCGCCGAGCGCGGCGGGCGCCCGACCCCCAGGCCCGGGCCGGCGCGCCCGGCGGGGTCCCGCGCCGCTGCAGCAGCCGCCATGTTGCTCTCGGCGTTGCCAGACCGACCGGCGGGGCACTTCCGGCGGAAGCTGGCGGCGGCAGGGAGGTCGCCTTCGAGGGCCGCGGGGGCACGTGACGGGGCGCCCGGAAGAGCCGCGTGGGCGGCGTCCGAGCGCGCGCGTGGCTCGGGGTCCCGCTCAGCCACGGAGCCCGCCGGCGCCGCTGGCCCGCCGCAGCTTCTCGGCCCAGCCTGCCCTGCAGGGTTGTTGTTCGGGGAAAGACTGGGAGCGGGGAGGAGGCCGATGTGAGCCGCTTTGAGTGCCTAAAGAGGAAAAGGCGAGATATAAATCTAATACATAAATGCAGCTGGGGCGCTTGCATCACAGAGCAAGGGGCGATCACTTCCTCTCCCGGGGCAAGGCGAGCGAGACCAGGTCTGGACGCCCCGGAGCGGGTCGGCCCTGGAGCCAGCGAGGATCGGGCCGCGGGGCTTCCTGGCGCGGGATCCCATCCCGCCGGAGCCGCTGTTAGCCCGCTTCGGACCCCGGGGGCGTGTGCAGTGTGTCCGATCCCTGGAAGGGCGGCCCAAAGGCAGCCGCCGTGCCACGGCTAACTAGCCTCGCGTGAGGCCCTCCATGTTGTTTCCCGGGTCTCTCAGCGGTCAGCTTCGTAGGAGGTCCCCGGACTCTGGTATGGGGGGAACTTCCTCCCCATCCGCTTTCTTCCCATCATGGAGTTTGTGCAGTTTGATTTATATCTCGACTTGAAAAAGAAAAAAAAACCTCAAGGTGGTTTACATCATTATCCTCGTCTCAGATCTTATTCACACAACAACCCTGTGAGGTAGGCTGGGCTGAGGATCAGTGACTGGCCGAAAGGCACCCAGGGGGCTCCGTGGCCAGGTGGGGACTTGAACCCAGGTTGCTGGAGGCCCAGCCTCATGCTCTTCACCACTGCATCACTCTGGCTCTCAGTTGTGTAAAAGAGCACTTTCTCCGCTAGTTGCAAAGGTGCCATCCAATTTTTCCCTTGCAATTAACATTCCTTTTCATGCATACATATTTAATTTATGTTGTCCAGGGTTGGGAATATGGACAAGGTCGCATTTTCAGGTTTTTCCCTCTGTGAAGTAGGACTAATAGTGGCCTAAATTACAGGTTTATGATGAAGTACTCACAGAGTTGTAAACTTTCCAAATTTTATTTAAGACAATTATATCCTGTCCTAAATGAAATGTCTCATCTGTTCCAAAAAAATTAGTGTATTACTAAGTGCCCGCTATAATTTGGAATTTGTTTATACAGTTATCCTGAGATATTTCAGTAATGCCATTTTACAGGTAAGAAAACCTCACTTGGTCATACAGCTTTATGTTTTAATATTTTTATCTGGATTTAGCCACTTTGTATGCCATGTTTTGGCACAAAAGTGGGATATGAGTACACAAAAAACCAGGATAGGAATAAAATCAGACCAGCAAAATAAGGCTACGTTGACATGACTTGGAGCCAGATCTCCATAAATCTGATTCTAACGGGACTCAAGGTGGTGTTTTGTGTTCACATGCACACAAGAGCTAGTTTACTGGCAGTTTATTTCCTTAACAGTACCATATTTTGTTATATCCCATTTCCAGAGGATAGAACTCACAGCAAAGAGAAGGAAGTGTTATGGCACTTTAAATGGTAATTAATTTCCACCTGACTTTAGTTTCCCCCACAACACCCACATACGCTTGTCAATAAAAGATACATGTCATGTATCTCTGACCCACAGAAATCTATGCCATAATACATGTTCATTTTTGTGGTGCCAGAAGGCGCTCATATTTTATTAGGCTCATACTTGTGCAACACAGGGTGCAATCCAATGCATGTTTAGAGAACGCTCTAGAATTCCAGCTGCCCCCCCTCCCCCCATGTCAGCTGGCTGGAGGGATGCTGAGAGTCGCACCCACATTTTTCTGGCTAGGCTGCAATCCTGTAATGTTTACCAGGTATTAATTCCTAGTGAACTCAGTGGGGCTTAACTGTTAAGTAGACATACATAGGATTGCACTACAAAACTCAGGTGCCCTTGGGATAGGTCAGCATAACCTGTGTTATACGGTGAGGATAGATTCGGCTGAAGGGGGGAAGTAGGGAGAATCCTGTATGCTGTCCTGAGTTTCTTGGAAGGGCAGGATAAAAATGAAATGAATCACAATAATTAGTTATCAAATATTTATTTGTATTTACAGATGTAAGCTACACAAGTCAAGCAAACTATTTGAAGCTTGCTTTCTTTCCAGCAATATAGTGCCAAAGTCATCCATGAAAAATCCCCACTGCAAAGGATAACTACCCATTTGATTTTATGTCATGGACTTAAAATAATAATTCAATAAAATTTTAAATACACATTTTTACATTAAAAAACTAGTTAAAAACATCAATGCAGGTAAAACATCTAAGCTTAACTGCCTGCTCCAACTTTCTGCAGCCTGCTTGGTCAGTGTCATTTGATACACTGATCAAATGGGACTACAACTGGAAAGAAAATGTATTTGATTCATTTCATGTTAACTTACATATAATTCATCTGAGGAATGTGTACAAGAACAAAAAGAACAAATCTAAAATAAGATTACATTAACAGATTATTCAATTATGGAATAGTTGGTGTCAGCATTTTCCTTTTAAATGTAAAGTGCCAGTTTCCCTGCATTTAAGATAAATAATTCTGTAAATTTATTTACCTTACACTTTTTTACAAACTGAATTTCAATGCTGCCTGTGATGGAGGTAAAGCCTCCTCTAGGGGCAGCATGAAAATGTATGCTATCATCCTCCAAGGAGACTAAGTAAAAACAGCAAAACTTTATGAGGTTGGGTGGCAGAGGAGGGATATTTCTCTGTAGCCTGCACAGAAACCTGGGGGAAGAGGGCTATCCATCTTCCACCAGTATGCTTATTTATCTGAATGAAATTCCTCGTTGCCTATAGTTACTAGGCATGCTGTTAAATACAAGTAAATTTTTCATTCTCCAAAGTATGTTTTCTTCCAGCCTTCTTTGGAAAACAGATTCTGTTTTACCAAAGATACACACACACTTCTGCTTTAAAACATACAGAGTCACGGTAGTGGTGCCAAGTACATGTTCATACTTTTGCAGTGTGCTCAATCAGGGAAATGGGTATTAAATTGTAATTTCTTTGTTATTTACGCATGTGAAAAAATAGACAATTATCAGCTTTATTTTGTCAGCGAGCCTCAGCTTTAACTTACATTGGTTAGCAATGTAAGTTAATAGCAATTAGCTAAAACGTTTAAAATCAATTGAACATTGTGGCCGTCAAGTTTATTTAATACCATTTTAAGATTCTGAGGATTCTAGTGAAACCATCTGTCAAACACCCTGAAGACGATCTTGGTGACTTCAGGCTTAGTCCTGCTGCCTCTGCCTCTCTCTTGCAGCCTAGATACACATAAGCCTCCCGAGTCATGGAGGCATTCAGTGAGCTGAGAGCGGCCTGGCAGCAGCAAGCTCTGCTGCCCCCATGCGCCTGCACGCTTTATCTGGATGGCCATTCCCAGTTTTTAGATGAAATACCAGGGAGGGTAAGGAAAGGCGGCTGGGGAACCTCATACGTAGGTAGGCCCAGCCTCTTCTACATGTCCAGGCCCATCCTTTTCTCCCTTCGCAATGTACACTGCGGCCTGATGCAAAGGCAGCCAGAGGGATTCTTCCTGCAAGGGGCGTGCAGCAAGGGCTCAGATGTTGCGGTCTGGCCGCCAACTCCGAAGGAGGCCAAGGTATTGTACACTTAGTTTTGGAAAGCTTCATCATATGGCTTGGCACAGAGAAGTGCTGCTGTTATGGATGAGCAACAAGGACGAGATAGCTAGTCACTGTATAGGAAGCAGAGCCGTAGTCTTGTCAATGTGTCACACATGCCGGGATGCTAATTTGACAACTGTGGGAAGCTTAGAAGAGTAGATTCCATGTAGTTTTTCTTTAGCAGAATAAAACAGTTAAGCTATTGGGAGATATATATAGCTATTTGTTCTTCAGTCTATTAAGAAAAAGTCATTGGCCTGCAAGGTTCTGTGAAAGTACACCTTTTCTTTCTTTGATTTTGAAATAGTTCCTAGCTTTTTGAGTGATACAGGTAAGTAATGGTGAAAGGGGAGCATCTGCCATCCCTAAAAGTAGGAGAAAAGACAATTAGAATAAATTCTCTATATTATTTCTGTATAGTCTTTTTAGACCAGTGGTATAACCAAAGATTAAATCAAATGTTTGGTGACACTTGTCTGTTACATGTTGCAAAATTGTAATTTTTGCTCCTGCATACCACCACTGCTATTCTTCTAGTACATATATATGCATTTTATTCTGAGCTACTACCATTATGTTTCTACAAGAAGCTCTAGACCTCTGAAGTCAACATTTTTTTTTCTGGCTCTGCAGCTGAGTATTAGTATCCTTTTCAAACTGGCTAGACAAGAGCTGTACATGATTTCCATCAAAGCAAGATTACCACATGAAAGTACTAGAGGCCCATAAATCACATTCAGCCCCAGAAGGCACCTCATCTGCCCCTCCTAAAACAGCCTGTGGTCTTTCCTGCTCAGAGGACCCAATATTTCTGCAAGTATTGACACAAGATTCTTTAACACTGTCTCATATGACAAGCAACATGCCCTGAAAGAATTCTCCATTCAGCTGCTCCCTCTCGTGCAAGACGCTGGGAATGGGCCCTTGAGTGGTAGCAAGTAGCTGAAGTGCCCAAAGGGGAGCTCCCCAATCAGTGAATTAGGAATCCTTTACGTGCATCTTGGCTTATCCCAGTATTAAATAAGAAACGGAATCAGTATTGCTCAGTTCAAAGTTTGACACTTGGAGCAAAAATTGGTGCTGACCAATGCAAAAAAGTCTATGCTGTAGCCTGATTAGCAGCTGTTGCTGGAACTCTTTATAAAAGATGAGTTGGATTCAGATGGGCATACTTTGAAATTAACGGGACAGATACGTTCTGACAAATTTATATTCCATAGATTTCAACCAGTCAACTTTTACACACAACTAATGCTAGATTCGACCAGGGAGTTTATAAAGAGTTTTTGCAGTGGAGCTGTTAAAATGATTGCCGTTGAACAGGGAACCTTTGCTTTTACAAGCAGCTTCCCAGAGATACATTTACAGAATATACCACAATACATGAATTGCTTACGTGCTTGCGCTTTGGCTTGGCCACCAAAGGAACACTTACCAGCAGGCGCTAGGGACTTCAGCGCTTCCAAAAGATGAGGACTAGAAAACTTGATCATACATCTAAATGGCTCTGTATTCAAGAGTACTTTTTCTTGTTCACTTTTCAACGTTGTTTCAAGCTGTAAGCCAAAACAATTCACGCTAGTCAAATGTTTCCCACAGTATAAAAGCAAATCATTTTTACAGGTATAAGACCTAAAATGACTGATCTTTGGATTTTTGGAGAAGGCATTGCTATACTCTGCATATGGGATTATTAAATGTGCTGACTGATTCTTTGTTTTAGGAATTCATGAGATACTTTCTGCCACACCCTCTTTTCAAAAGTCCTTTAAAGCATATTCTTTATTTTCAAATATGTAAATAACCCTTGTCAGCTTCCCCAAAATTTACAGCCTCTTTTCAAAACACCTGGTTTTTCACTATATAATAATCTCTATATATCAACAGTCATTTGCTAGTAAAATAATTCATTTCAGATCAGGCAAAACATTAATAGATGCTCAAGTAAGGCATGGCTGAAGTTGAAAATGACGAAGTTTGCTGTCCCTAAAGGAGGGAGGGAGGGAGAATGCATGTCTGGTATTTTGGCTAGATTTTATGTTGGTGGTGGTCATAGTGGTCTGCATGCACATACATAGATAAGAATTAATTAATTAATTAATTAATTTAGGGAACTTTGGTGGTGGTCATAGTGGTCTGCATGCACATACATAGATAAGAATTTGTTTGTTTGTTTGTTTATTTATTTAGGGAACTTCTACACCGCCCCATTCGCCAAAGCCTCAGGGCGGCTCACAATCATAAATTATATTGTTTTATATTATGTTATTTATTTAACAGTATAAATTAAGTCACCCTGGCCAAAGAATAAAATAAATAAATAATATTAACAATTAAAATAACGTTTGAATGGGATGCTGAAACAATATTTGCCTCTATTTTTGACACAACAAAAGTAATCTATACAATAGAGTTTAAAAGAAACATGTCATTTCGATATTATTAATGCTTCATTCATACTTTCTAAATGTCATTACTGCCATTATATAAAAGACGAGTACCAAAAAATGCATACCCAAGAAAGGCAAGGGGTGCCCCCTGTGGTAGATGGGCAATTAGGACTAATGTCTGCTCATTCGCAAGGGGAAAAAGAGCTGCTGAAGCCACTGTTTTTGTAACTAATTTCATAGTCTAATTTACCTTTTCATTATTGTTACAGTTACAGTGAGGGTTTTAAGTATAGGAATGACTTCAGCCCTAGACCATCATTGTTTTTTGATTGTAGTTTTTTGATTGAGACTTTAAATTCCATGACCATGGTTCAACATTTGTAATATGTATGGAATTTCATCATTCCATATGCAGACAAATGAACTGTATGCAGTCAAAAATTCCAATTGTATGTGTGGGAATACTTCCTTTAATTAAAAAATGGAAGAAATGTGCCTGGGGTTGGAAACTGAATCCCAAGAATATTGAAAAAATGTGTAATTATGAGCAACTCATGCAACACTGAGAAGCAAATAAATATTCCTTCACAAGCACAATGAGAACTACACATTGACAAATATAGGGCTGAGTCAACTAAAGAAACTGGCATGGCTGCTCCAGGGATGCCAGAACTTGTATGACTTTCTGTCTAAACATGCCCATGATTGTACGCTTAGTCATACATATGAGTTGTAAGCGAAAATCTAATGTATACTTACGTTGCAGCAAGTCACACTTAACACAGAAGGACTAAGTTCTGAGTAAACATGTGGGAGGTTGCATTATTCATTGGCTGAACTACTACTTGCATATGGATAAAAATATATCCGTATTCCTTTTCAAACATTTTGGAGCCAGCATGATCTTAGACAGTGTGGTATAGAGGTTGGAGTCCTGAATTAAAATTTGGGAGATCCAGGTTCCAGTTCCTACTCAGTCATGAACTCATTGGCTGGCTTTGGACCAGTCACCAGCTCTCAGCCTAACTTTCTTATCAGGGTGAGAATAAAATGGAGAAATGGAAGAGCATTGCGTAAGCTGCCACGGTTCCTTACAGGAAAAAGGCAGGGCAGAAATACAATAAAAATGAAACAAAAAGACATTTTTCCTATTTCAGAGAGAATGGAGAATATATTTTCTAAGATGGTGCTTGTTATCTGGCTCATGTAAATTCTCGTGAAAGAACTGAGAACAGCCCTATGACTCCTGCATAAGCATCCCCAGGAGGAGCAGGATTGTTTAGAATCCCTCTTCTGAGGCTGGACACAGTGCTAGTCTTGGAACGGAGAGTCAGAGACTCACCCCTCCCACTGGGCCAGCTACTTCCACATTTGGAAAGGAAAAGTGGCCTCCAGAGCAGAAGGGAGCGTGCCACTGGGTGGGGCAGAAAGAAACTAGAGAGGCCAGGATACGATTTGTCCTCGGCCTCCCTCCTCCTTCCATCAAAGTGCCCTTGCTAGATGGACTGAAACGCCTAACAAAATCTGCAGCAAGGAGAGGCGAATGCTGCTGCTGCCCCTGCCCTCCCGCAATGGATAATCAGGCAATTTTGAGTCTGGGGGATGCTGATCACCAAGAGCACAATTAGTAGGACTACACCCAGCATGTTTTTTAATTCATATGAGGGGAGGTTCCTTTTCAGTTGGTGTAGTGTTTATAACTTAAGTAATTGACCAAATGTTGCAGCCCTAGAAAAATCACAATGAATACATTTTCAAGACTATATGTATATCTTTTATTCTACCATGTTATAAATCTAAAGTTTACCTTGTACTGTGCAAACTCCAATTTTGGTTGAGAACCATCACCAAAGGCTTCTGAATTAATTTGCTGAATTCTTTCCTTTTTATGTTTATCTTCCTGAATTATCCTTGGATCTACTTCAAAATACAGAACCATGTGAAACCACGTAACATATTAAATGTTTTAGTTTTTCAAAGTGACATTCAGAAATGAGACTTCCAAAGACACAGGGGCCATGGTAAAACACAGAGATAAACATCATGCTCATCCCAGTGTTTTTAACATATGTTGAATTCTGAGTTTCACTGTAGCCTTCCAATCCTTTTACTGAATAATCATATTAGAACAGAGAAAACTACAGCAGGACCCCTATATCTTCTGGCACAGTTACCACATTTTCAGTTAACCATTGTTGACCCTGGCCTGAAAGTAAAGTCATAAAGTGATGTAAAGTGCCAAAGAGATGTTATAAAGTACTTCCTGTAAGTAAAAATTCTTGATTTAATAGGGACAGAAAAACTCATATGCTGAGGCAAGAATGAACAAAATTGTGAAAAAGAAATGCATATAGTAAGTATAATATAGTGTTCGCTATTATCAGCAGTTTCAGACATCCCCTGGGGGGCTTGGAACCGATCCGTGTGGACATGGGGGTCCTGCTGCATTAGCTTTCAGCTGTGAGATAGAAGCTGGTTGTTGGGAAAGAAAGAGGCAGTTGTTCTTGGTGTGCATTTCAGGGCCAGCAAGCCTCACTCTTCAGGTGGAGGATGGCCCCTAGGAATGAGCACCTCCAGATATTGAGATGGAAGAGGTGGAAGGGCTTGTCTAGAGGCCACCTTTTCCAGGTGTTCAGGTGGACCCTGAGAATAGCCAGAGCCTGCAACTGCTGGGAGGGGGCATGGGAAGGAGCCCCAGGAGCCAGGTACCACCCTTGACCCCATGGTGCAGTGTCAGGTGAGAAGGGCTAGCCAACCTGAGGGGCAGCATGTAGCCCTCCCAGAGGGAAGGGGTCCAAGGTTAATCAAAAGGAGGGTTCTTGGAAGTAGTTTCTGGTTTGGGTGCATGCTCAGAGCCTTTTTGCTGGTGATCCATTACTGGATGTACACTGGAAAGTGAAGAGCTTTCGCCAAAAACGGTCTGCAGTTCTGAAAGTGCAAAGGGGGAAGCCTAACTTCCAACACAAGTAAAGCAAACCTATTAGGTGTTGCTTGAAGCATGTCTCGTGCTGTATGCAGATACAGAGGCTTTAAACAGGCCAGTTAAGACAACTGTGAAATGAGTGAGGTCTATTTATCTTCTGCGATGACCTTAATAATTAAACAAACTATTTTGATTTAAAGTTATATATAGCATGCTAGTTATAGATACCATTTTCCAGAGCGCTGTTCTTTTCTTTTAGAGGTTGTGGGTCACGAGTTTGAAAGTTCTGGGAAAGAAGGGAGGAAAAAAGAACATCAGTACATTAACTTTGTATTTTTATCTGTAACGAGTGACTGCTAGAAACAAACATTTCCAGTACCCCTAAGGTTATTTTAGGAAATATTTGAAAACATATCCTCCTTTCTTTAAGAGCAACAGGAAGCTACATTGACTAGTCACAGGAGTATGTATTGATTACATACACCTCCCTTTGCATTCCAGTTCCGGTTATTCCAACTTGTGGAATTCCAGTTTGTGTACAGCACAAAGGGCTTGGCTACCCCTGCCTTCAATATCCCTATATGCACCCTCTCTATTGTCTTTGTTCTCAGTCTTGCCAGGAATAAAGTGATGTTCCTACAGGGAGGCATCTAGTGAGAAACTAATTCTGCCCAGTGTTAAGTTTACTTTACTGAAAGTTTGGTAGTACTGATGATCTCTCAAAAGATCTCTCCACCTGATGGGAAGTTTAGAGCCAGGCCTAAAACAAACCCCCCCAAGATTTGTCTTAAAACGGAGTAGTGAAGTAGCCCTCACCTGGCTGCGGCGCTTAAGTAAAATATCTTTGAGGGAATCTAAGTGATGGCTTCGGAGGTCTGTCTCATGGATGTCATTGTAACTGGCTGCAATCAACAGGGCCTTGAAATGAAAATGGAAGCAATTTTTAAATGACGTTGAAATGCAATAGTAATTTCACATTTAAGATATTTAAATTCTTAAGATCAAATAATTCTGCAGATCGAAGAAATGAACTTCTGCTGTTGATCATTCATTCATACTTGATGCTAACTGAATTAGCTTCAAGATGACAGAACATTCATCTTTAAAAGGGCAGGTGGATTTACCTGAAAAAGCAGTGGTAAGCAGCTCCTGTTCTTAGATTTGGATATAAAAACATAAGGCGTCTGTGAGTGGTAGACAACATAGGTGGGCTTGTATTGGTTTGGTTTTGTGTACTGGGTTCCCCAGGCAATTCGAATCCATACTGCATTGTCTTCATATTCTTTAAAGCTGACCGTTACCTGAAAAGTTTACATTACAGTGCAGCTGGTACAGTTAGACCTCCAAAGCAACAAGGACTCCATACTTAAAAGACTCTGAGGAAAGACATGGCTATTTCCTAGAAATGCATTACAAAGACTGCAAAACACTACTTCTGCAGCTTGTGAGAGCATGAAGCCTTCCCCAATATGAGGACTGCATGTCTTTTTACAAGTTTCCTTTGCCCCCCACCCCAAATGCAGTTCAGAAGAGGAAGATCATTACTAAATTGGGCAGAAGACAGAATTTTTTACTCTTGGCATTTCAAATCACTTTATATTCACATCACTGTAATATGGTAGGAAAATAAGTAAAATCCTTAGAGAAATACAGGCATTTTCATTGCTTATTCTTACATTTTTCAGAGTTGACTGAAGACTCATTTTAACTTTCTTTTTGAAATCCACCAAGTCAAAAATGTAATTCTCATCACCTGTCAATAAAATAAATCCTATCAAATTATGATTCATTCCAGATATAACCTGTGCGGCTTGTTTCAGTTTAGGTAAAAGATGGGATAGTAGTTTTATACTGATGCCCTTGTATGTATCTAACTTTCATAAAAAATATTTACTTCAGAAGGGAAGAATATATACCTTGAACTGTAAACTTAAGGTGACACAGAATTTTAATAATTTGAGATTTACAAAAGTGTCACATGTCTGTAAATAAAGATTTGAGGATTTTCCATCAAGTTGCCAGCTAAGATGGTTGATATAATTATTTTACAGTATATTTGTAAGGATAAGCAAAATAAGTCTATGGAACATGGTACAAGGGTAATTTTATCACTCAAATCCTTTAATCTTTCTTTCATTTAATATCAAAGTAACTTGAAGTTAAGATATGAATTAGATACTTCTAATTCTCAATAACTAAGTAATTCTGTACAACCACAAGTGCTTAATACAGCCAACCACAAGTTAAAGAGCACACATTCTGTAGGGCACACATTCTATTATAATAAATGAAAATTTGAGGAAATGCATATAAATATAGCATGCTTTGCAGAACTATTCACACTTCTTTGAGTCTTTCACCTTTTATTGTGTGACAGTCTAGAACTGAAATAGATTTAATTGACATTGTTACTACTTGATGCAGTCAAGATACTTCGCACAGTGAAGCTGCAAAATATCTTGACTGTGGCACAAACATTCAGCAAACAAAAGAAACGAGCACTTACTGGTTGTGTATTTATCAGCTACACTGTGACATGCCTGGAGCAATGCACTGCCTTCAGAAGTCACACACAGTACTGTGAATAGCTGAATGGCATCTATCTGTGCGCAGTTCCTGAGCCATGTGCTCTCAGATTAAAATATCAGTGCTGAGTTACCTTCTGCACATCAAGCAGTGACAACACCAACTGCATCAATTTCAATTGCTCAGAGGAGCCACCCACTAACAGCATCTCAGTCCCGCCTTGGCTGAGCTTCAGTTTGTTAGCCTTTGCTTGGCCCACTGCTGCAGCCAGGCAACAGTGCCAGTTTGCCACACCTGCTGAAGATGCAAAAGAAGCAGAGCGGTGTGCCGTCAGCATACACATGACAGCACTCTCCAAAGCGCAGAATGGCCCCTTGCAGTTGTTGCGTGGGGGACAGAACACATCCCTGAAGAACTCCATGCTGGAGAATCTGCAGGGTTGAGCAATATTCCCCACGCACTGCCTTCTGGAGGAGGCCCTCCAACTATGATTGGAACCACTGCAAAAGAGTATTCCCAACTCAGACTGTCACCCCAGAGACCATTAGTCTCTGTGGAAGAACCACTTTAATAGGTCCCCTAGCCTTGCACTGGGAAAAAGTTGCTATCAGTCTGAATTTTAGCAGGTAGTGCTCTGCCCATGACACAAGGTCCAGATTGAGGTTTCCCAAATTGAGAGCACCATTCTCAGGCTCTGCAAGAAACCTCCAAAGTCTACCCTCAGCAAGGCACTGTATTCAGCAATACAGAAATGGGGATTCCATCTAGTTACGTATTTACAGAACTATGAATTCTTACCTTCTTCTCTAGTCATCTGGTAAGCAGTCCAAAGCTTTTTGTCCCTATATGTGTAGTTATCTGGGGGGAAATGTTTGGTAAGTAGGACTGAAACAAATGACACACTTAACTTTGAGATTGTTGTCACTGGCCAGAGCCAGGACATTCTAGGAAATTTCAGCTGAACCCCTTTCTGACTTAATAGCTTTGGTATTAATAACACAAAGAAAGACAACCTTCTTTACCATTCAGAGCTGATCTCTATTCTCTTACATTTGCACAGAGCCACTTAGGACCTAATGAAATTGGTTTAAAAACCTGATCGAACATGGAAATGATCAAGTATAATCCCCCCAAACAATAATTACTAAATTAAAATATGTACACAAATACTGCAAAATAAGAAATGTAGGCTCCTGTTTATGCCACTGGTTGTTGACTTTTTCAATCTCTGATGCAATCTTTGAAAAAAATAAACTAGAAATTAAGGGATATTTATCCTAAGATTTCTAATAGACTTTTCGTAAAGTTACTCTACATGTTGAAATGCACAAACTACTTTTGAAGAGACTGCCGTCAGTCTCTTCAAAGGAATCCAAATCTTCTGAATCTGAAAACATTCAAACTTGCATTTAATTACTGAGGTATTCAAAATGCAAATCAGTTTTTCCCAACACAAGTGAGAGTAAGCCTAGTTGAGTAACGAAACTTCTGAATGAAAAGAGGATAGGGCTGGAAAGAACACCTTTTTTAAAACAGGCTTCAAGTATACCATGCTCTGTACAAAAATGAGAACTCTGCCTCATAATTACTATTTCAAATTCATAATAACGACTTTCAAATTGTTCAACTGATTACTGGCTATGAGTTAGAAAATCTATTTCTTTCCTTGCCAGGATGTTAAAGACAATTGGGCCCAGCACCATGTCTTAATAAAAACAGTAACAGATTAGGGAAAAGTTGGAGTGCTCCTTTATTTC
>NW_025335701.1:6373936-6594454 GCF_004798865.1 Varanus komodoensis | reverse complement strand
TAAAAAAAAAAAACCCTCTTCTGAACCAGATAAAGATGCTGCTGAAAGACAGTACTTCAGTTTGCCAGTTAATTGCATTTTTTAAATCTTAAGAGAAATAAAGTAAAAATCAGGATGGAAAGAGAGCGTGCTGGCATCCTTAAGATTATTATATTACTTCACAAATGAAACTGGACCTGTTTCGTTTTGTAGGTAAAGTTATATGATGGACTAGACACATGTCAATCTCATCAAAAGGAAGTGATAAGGGCTTATCTGAAATAGTACTTAATTATTTTTAACAAAATAAAATCACATTCTTTACAATAACTATAATGTTTCAAAACCAGCACTTTACTTACAAATTATGTCTAGATTGGCTGCATGCTTGATGGTTGCGCAATTTTCCTTTAGGATAGAATGAACAACTCATGAGAATTTTAATACAATATATTCATTCCTAAAAATCAACACTGTTCAAGATAATTGCATATTTTTAAGAGGCATCAGGACTTCTTATAGCATAAAGGTGATGAAATTCTACACATTGAAATGTGCCTACAGTTCCTCCACATTTTCCTATCATGCGGGGGCATGACCACCCCCATCCCAAAAGTTTGGTCTACTCCACTATTTTCTGTAAAACATTTAACAAATTTCAACAAGGTGCTGGTTGCCCCACGCTGTGATAGAATTCTTTAATTTTTATTTTGGCTGTAGATACACTTCAACATATATAATGAAAAATTCTGGTAAACTATGATACAACCTTCATGTGCCAAATTCTGTTGATTTGGTACAAAATGTTCCACGGGCAATCAAAAGATCAAAAAGCCATTAACTATAATTGAAGCAATGGTTATCACTTAATATTATAATACAAAGCCTGTGTAACAAACTCAAGTGATAATCATAATTTTTTAGTGTAATGGAAACTTAGTGGATGTCATTTTTTCCAATGTAAAGGTTCTGTCAATCTAAGCATCAAAGTCCTAGTGCAGCGATGGCGAACCTTTTAGAGACCGAGTGCCCAAACTGCAACCCAAAACCCACATTTATTGCAAAGTGCCAACACTGCAATAAAACCTGAATATGATGCTGCAGATTCAAATATACATTAATTAGAACATCCCTTTGCTAAATCTTAGATATTAAATTTCAATTTTTCATAAGAAAACTCAAAGCTAAAATCTTGTGTTAATAAAAATGAATATATTAAAACTCACAGCCTGTCCAAGCAAATCTCTCTCTCTCTCTCTCTCCTTGGCAGCGCAGTGACCGGCCATGCAAAAGCTCGGACGAGTCGCAGCTCATGACGTCATTGCCTGGCACTGCTACTCCTTTCCGAGCATGCGCATGGCCCCTATGTGTGCTGTTATCCAATGCTTGGCTGCTGGGGCAACTTGGCTCGTGTGCCGACAGAGAGGGCTCTGTGTGCCCGCTGTAGCATGTGTGACATAGGTTTGCCATCACTGTCCTAGTGTATGTAAAAATGACACCTATAGGAAGTCTACCTATAGGAAGTCCAAATTAAACTGCCTTAATTTCATCCTGTTATTATCACAGATATAGCAAGTTAATAAGTACTGAAAACTGACACATTTATATTTTTACTCAAGCTATATTATATTTGTTTCAAATTTTGGGGAAAACTATAGATGCATTATATTAAGTCTTGCTGTGATGGCATGCCTTTCATTGGTTTGGTGACATTCTGAGCAGTGGTTTAAAAATTCTCAGCTTTTCCTGCCCCATGAAAGTCTATGCTGGGCAACTGCAGGCAAAACTATGTTGGCCATGCTCAGGTTTACTCTGAAGCAAGAATGCTGCCAGTGTATCCCAATGTTTTGAATGTACATTCTTGTCAGCATCTGATATTAGGCAGGGAGTAGCAGGGAACATGTCAAGGTAAGTGTGAAGTAATTTTGAAGGCTGAAGGAATCATTCTAGGTTGGTGGTGGAGGAAGAAAAGGAAAGGCAATGTTGAAATCCAATACAGACTTACTCAGAGTATGTTGTTCTGAATATACAAGGATTGTCATTTATACATATCTGCTCAGTTAATTACATAGATGTGTTAACACAATAATAAATGTATGTACTTTATAAAAACAAAGGACATCCCATGATAAAAACCCTGCTAGTTTAAGACTATCTCATGTTGGCTCAAGTTCCACAAAGCCAGAAAATTGGAAGCTTCAGCTGATGCCTTACTAGATGAAGCCACCTGGGATCAGCAATGATGTCATGCAATCACACAAATTGTGTTTGTTTACAAGCAACGAACAGGCATGCATCAACTCACAGGATAATTCTTTTAGCAATGCAGTAAAGTTCAGATAGCATCATAAAGCAATATAGGACCAAGATAACATAGGGTATATTTGCTGGTCCCAGGCACTCCGTCCTTCCCATCAGAATTTGTGCTTGAAAGGCCAAGGGAAGTGTGGATTCATGGAAGGGTAAGTCATAAGCAAGCCCAAGATAATAAGGGATACTTTGTTTTTACTAAACGAAGTAACATAAATATGCTAAATGAGTTTGCTTTCTAGGACATCTAAAGATGTGGAGGAAAATACCTTGTATTCCTACTGAGCAGCAGATCTGCTATTCCATACTAGCTGACTAGAAAGTTCTTTCAACTCCAAAAGGTGCCTTTTCTGTACAATTCAAGATCAGTTCAAGATACAGTTCATTTACACTCAGCCATGTGCACACAGACAAGTCTGCCCCCTTCCCTTATCTCAGAGGAATACAACCTATTCCCTTTGCTTTGATGGCTTTTCCATTAGAGATATTTCCATAGCAAGAAAATATGCAACTATCACCTCCAAAAATAAGTCAGTTGATCGTCTCTTTTATAATATTTCTATTCCCTCTTTTTTCCTGCACTTGACCAAGGCAGCTTACATCATTCTCTTCCCCCTCCTCACAACAAGGTACGGTAAGCCTGGTGAGGTAAGTTGGCTGAGAATTTGTAACTGACCCCAAATCATCCAGGGACTGAGTGCAGACTAGAACCCGGACCTCCTGAGTCCCTGTCCCACACTCTTATGCATCCTCTTTAAGGAAGATTAAGTGCTAATCTAGCTAACAAAGAGAATCAAATGGGCCAACTGTGCAATTTACAATTGATTTTACTATATTAAATATTTCAAGTATTACAACTGAAGTAAGATTAAAGTAAGTGTTCCAGTCTACACTTAACCCAGGTTTTGTTTTGCTCGGTGAACATAGCTAGGACATGTTATCATGATGTGAAAATCAGTGTCTTCCTCCCAACAAGCCAAAGCTGTCCCTGGATTGCTTGGCTGCTCCCACAAACATGCACTAAACATGATATGCTTGCAATAACATAGCATTTTAAATAATTCCAGGTTATTGTGACATGTGAACTGGGCTAGTAAGTTCCAGTTTTTAAGGGATGAATGGAAACCTTGCAGATTATAGTAAAAGCAGACTTAAAATAGTAGGCCGCCAATAATGTTTCCCACCCAATATTTTTAATACCTTTGCTACAACACATGTCTATAAGAGCCTATGCATCAAGAATGTCTTATGAACTAAGGGATGACATAAAAACTTTCATACAAGTTTCACAACGCACTTTCAAAAATTTGTTCTCACCTCACAAAGCTGAACTACGTCTTGAGACAAGTTTTCTTTTAACTGATGAATGTTTAAAGACTGAAGCTGGGCCTCAGACAAAAACCCCCATGCAGTCAGCATTTTTCCTGTTTCAGAACGTGGGATTCGCAGCACAGTTCTCCTAATATATTCAGTGACTGTCTCATCCATAATGAAGACCCTTCAAAATAAAACATGGAATTTTTCCCTCAAAAAACCCACATCTCATTATACAGTAAAAAAGTTAAATTTAATGTTGAGTTATTTAGATAGTAATTCAAGACATGTGATGAGTATTGTAAAGCAGTTGTGTAAGCTGGCTGAAATCTGGATGGGTGACTGAAATGTTGTGAACCACTCAGAAGGCTTCAGCTACAGGCTGTATAGAACTGTCAATCCTAATAACAATAATAAACATCACATCCACATTTGAACGATGGGGCAACATACCAGGAAGTCAGAATTCTGACACTGACAGAAAATGCTGCTCAGCTGCTGCCACTTGGGCCCTCCTGCAAGTAAGGAGTGAGTAAACAACCAAAAGACCTTCAGTTTGTGGTTTGCTGCTATGACATGTGAACCAGGTACTCTGGATTGTTTCTCCCTTGGCAAGCCAGAGTCATAAGCTATGGTTTGTTTGTGGCTTATGATTCTGGCTCATCTAGGGAGTGACAATCAGAATTCCTGGTTCATACATCACAGTGAACCACAGACAGAAGACCCATGATGTGATCAGGCAACACGCACTAGCCGGGTGACTCATACAGAACAGGTTTTTCAGAATTCTGGCTTACGATGTATGAAAATGGGCGTTCTGCACAATTCTGGCTAGATCAGCTTAAAAGCATATGACAACATTAGAACAGATGGACTGTGACATTCTGAACAAAGACTGGCTAAAACGTTTGAGTCTTTTGTTTGCTTTGAATGACATTTAAAGCTGTAGGGCAGCAAGATTTAAAGCAAGTAGAGCATTTTCCATAATATGATTACTAATATTATCAAAATCATAGATACCCAAATTTCTCTCTACATTACAGTTACTTAATTACAAATCTCATGATAATCCTCAGAAATGGATTGCCAGGGAGCTCTACTCTCTACACGTCTGCATGATATCTGGATGGGGTAGGTCCATCTTGGTACCAACACAAACGTACAACAAATCTGCAAAGCATGCCTGAGCTGCACTCCTTTAGCGCTTACTGTGTCTGCTTCAGGCCACGCTAGCTGGGGTTTATGAACGTCATAGCAGTGCCGGTGCAAGCGCAAAGCACCACAACCAAGCTCCCCACTCACTCTCACCGGTGAGCGGCCACGCTGCCTCGGTACTCCACGCTCTACCTCGCAGGGTTGTTGTGCAGGCGCCACAGGGAAGGCGGGCTGCCGCGAGGAAGAGCGACCCGCGCATCTCTGCTCTGTTGGGGGCGGGCACTCCGCGCCAGGCGCGCGCAGGGCGGCGCCTAAGAGAGCGCTCCCCGTCCGCCCCTTGCTGCTCGGCCCCGGCTCGCCTTCGCCCCGCGCGACTCACCTGGACGGAGGGCTCCGGCCGCAGCCGTCCCGCGCGCGCCGCTTCGCCATCCGGCCGCCCCTTCTCCTCACGGTCTCCGCCGCCTCAGGGAGCCGCCGCGGCTCAGCTTCGAACGGCCCAATCCGTGCCCGCCTGCTCCGCCGGCCGGCCAATCCGCGCGGAGGGCGGGGCGCCGCCCGGGAGGGCGGCTGCGCAGTGCTCGGCGTAGGTAACAGCCCTCCCGCGCAAGCGCCTCCCGACCTTGCCGCGGCATGCCGGGAGTTGTAGTCCAGAGCCTCGAAAGGCTGCCGGCGGTAATTTTGTGCCCGCGACAGGGTGGGCTGTGCACGACACAAGCGTTAAGGGTACGCCTTTCGTGAGGTTGTGTGAAAAGCGAGGTAGGTGGGAAGCGGGGAAGCCCAGGAGCTGTGTGCCTCCTGGTGGAGGCGACCAGCGCCGCAGGTTCAGTCTTGGGACCGGCGCTCGTCCACTTTGTATTAAGGACTTCAATGAGGAAGTACCAGGAAAGTTAATTAAATTTGCAGACGACACCAAGCTGGGTGGAATAGCAGAATCCTTGGAGGGCAGAGAAAAGATCTCGATAGGGCAGAATGCGGGGCAGGGGGCAAAAGAGTGGGAATCTAGAGGGGCAAATGCCGCGTCCCTTGTTCTTGCCAGGAACGAGAAACCGAAAGCAGCGCTGCAAAACGGGGAACGCTTGACCGAACGGTCCTGCAGAGGAGAAGGATCTTGGGGTTGTTGTAGATCACAGGCTAAATGTGAGGCAACAGTGTGATCCAACTGCAGAAAGGGAAACGCAGTTTCGGGCTGCATCAACAGACCTGTCACTTCCAAAGCACTGAAGTCCTAGTTCCACTATACTCAACACTAGTCAGACCTCATCTGGAATACTGTGGCCATTTCTGGGCATCTAGACTTAAGAAAGATGCAGAAAACTTCTGAGTCCAGAGGAGGGCAACAGAAATGACCCAGGGTTTGGAGACACTGCCCTGTGAGGAGAGACTGAAAGAACTGGGCATGTTCAGCCTTGAGAAGAGGAGACTGAGGGGGGACATGATATCCCTCTAGAAGTCCCTCAAAGGCTGTCACGGAGAGGAAGGTCAAGATCTCTTCTTGCTGGTGCCAGAGTGCAGGACACGAAATAATCAGCTCAAGCTACAACAACCGAGATTCAGGCTGGACATCAGGAAAAGCTTCCTCACCGTCAGAGCAAGACAACAGTGGAACCAGTTGCCTGGAGAAGCAATGGGCTCTCCCAGACTAGAGACAGCCATCTGAGTGGGATGGTGTAATGTGGTGTCCTGCACTAGCAGGGGGCTGGACCTGATGGCCTTCCAAATTTACTATTCTGTGATTTTAAGTCAAGGGAGAGAGCTAAAAATTATTTGCATGTGTTATGTTATCCATGCAACATGTATTATCTATATATCGATGTTCTTAATATTCACAGTGACCTTGCAGCATGTGTTTGTAAATAATAGCAAAATTGAATTCAAAGTTGAATGTAGACATGATTGTTTCAGTTGCTCAGACAGGTCTGCCCCACTTGTCTTTGGCCATACCCAGCACTGACATGCGGTTAATTGGAATTTGGTCCGCAAGGCTGACAGACCCCTAGATTAAATGGAGAAGCACAACTGCAGCAGAAGGAGCCAGTTTCCACATAAATGCAACACAGAATATCATGATCTTTGCTGACTTGTTAATCCTGTTAAACATTAGCAAGAGATATGCATGTAAGCCAACTAGCTTTCCAATACATAAATCTGAGATGGAGGCAACTAGCTTGATGCCCTGCACTACCTGATATGGTGTTTTAATAATGGGATTAATCTTTAATGCTTTTTTCCAAGTAGCGGCTTTAGATCATAATGGTGTTTGCTCAGCAATTTTTCAGCCAACTTCTCTTCCAGAGCACTTGCTCTGTTTTTCCAATTTCTATATTATTCTTGTGTTTTGAAGCTCAATATTTATTTCAGAAGAATTTCTTTTCCATTGAGAGCCCTCCCCATCCTTTCCTATGAGTTTATTATTTATTTATTTAAAACATTTATATGCTGCCCCATTCGCAAAGAGCCTCGGGGCAGCTTACAAAACAGACACAATACACACAACTAGCCTTAAAATTCGGAGACATCTCGGCACAATATAAAACCCAATAAATAGTCAATTAACAATTAAAATAACTTTTAAATAAAAAGGTCTTGGTCTGGTGCTGAAAAACAAATAATGACAGCACTAGGCGGACGTTATTTCTGAACAATTTTTATTTAACTCTTTATTTCCAAACATTTGCAAACTTAATGTTACTGTGCATGCGTGCATATATAGAACTTAGAACTAATTACAAGATGGACTAAACTAAATGAATTAATCACTGCTAGGAGCTGTACAGTTATAAATCCAGTGCAACTTCCAGTAACTAATTAATCGAGTAGGCATTCTGTAAGACTGAGTCTAGAATGTAGCCCTCAGACACACCATCTGGTCTAATTTTTGCACTGATTTTGTCTTCTTCTGCTCTGTTTTCTGTGCTGACTAGTCGTAACAGAGTGTCCATGGACACATGCAGGCTCCCTTCCACTCATATTAAAATAAAAATTGAAATTAAAAAACCCAGAGAAGTTGGCATGTGGCAAACAGGGCAGTAGCTTCTAGCACTAGTGTGCTGATTCAGACCCCTCTCTGCCAAGCTGCTTCTCCTTGAGCCTCATCAGTTTGCTTTCTGTAAAATGCATGTTGGAACAGAGAACTCTGAGATTGGATGGTTTGTTCTTGGCTCTTGCTCACAATACTGTTCCTTAAGCCATGCCGGTTTGCCTGTGTTTACTGGTCATTTTGTGAATAACTCACCCTGTGCTCCTGAGAGCTGCAACTCCAAGGGAGTGGCCTAATTTTGTGAGCCGCCCCGAGGCTTCGGCGAATGGGACGGCATAGAAATTTTCTAAATAAATAAATAAATAAATACTCTCAGCAGCTGTATGGGAGGGGACGTGTCGTTCTGGTCCCTGGCTCTTAGCTAGGCAGAGCAGAGGAAGCTGCCCCAGCTGGTCTAGGGACTATTCTAGACAAGCAAGCGAGCTCCCAGAGAGCAAGTGATCCTAGTGAGAGGGAGTTGCAGTGCAAGAGGAGACAAAGGTAGTGGCAAAGGGGACTTGGCCAGTGACCTTCAGGGAAGACCAGAGAACGCACAGGTTGCTTGCAACACAGCCAGCAAGGTCGACGCAGAAAGGAAGTAGAGGCTATGGGCCAAGATGACTCCCCAGTGGCGGTGACCTGCAGGGTCTGGGCAATGTTTGTGTTCTTGCCTGAGGTCAGCATGGCGTACACAGGCAACAATTGCAAGCTCATAGCCTTGCTGGAAGGAAATGTGAGAGCACTGGAGTGTCCACCCTCGAGGGAGTAAGAGTAAAGCAGGAATTCAGCCAGTAACACCCAGGAAAGCCAGTTCTTACATAGCTCTTCCCTCAGGGCTCCTGGGTGGTGCTCATGAGGGCCTTGGCAGCTGCAGTGGATTGTCAGACTAATCCTGCAACTTCCATGGCTGTTATTCTGGTGCTTAGCCAGTAGATGGAGCCCTGAAGCTGCCTCAGAGCCTGAAAAAAGGGTAGAAGATCTCAGAAGAAGCTAGTGTGGTTTTACAGAAAACTTAGAAACACAGAAACAAAGTTAGTCAGGAGGGACTGCCAGGGCCATCTAGTCTGACCCTCAGCTCCAGCTGACTCCGCTTATGGCATGCCCACCATGTGCATGTTCAGCCTGTCCTTGAACACCTGCACCGATGGGGCTTCAGCCACCTCCCATGGAAACCCATTCCATATAACCATCAGGAAGTGCTTCCTGGCATCTTGGTAGTCCCTTTGCCGGGCGGGGGGCGGGGGGTGCTAGCTATATGCTGCATGTATTTCCTGTATGTCTGAATAAACTGTGATGTTCTTTTGAGTGGGATGGTGTAAATTGGTGGCCTGCAACCGCAGAGGGTTAGACCCGATGGCCTTCATGGTCTCTTCTAGCTCTACTATTCTACGATTCTATGATTTTGACCACACACCCCCAGCATACTTGTGTTCCCTGTTTCTTAATGCAACTCATGTTCTAGGTATTGTTCAATTCATGAATGGTTGTCATGTTATCTGAACCAGGAAGAGCAATTATGTCAAGTACTAAGGGAATTGGCTAGTAAGCCATTTGACCTCAGCATCAAGACCTGCCCCTCCACCAATGTCCACATGTCTTTGGAATTCATTAATTAAATTAAATAAATAAATTTATTAATTTAGTTTAATTAATTTTACATGTAAGTTAGATTTTAAAGTTATCTTTTTCAGTCCTAGACAACTTTGCAAACGTGTTCATATTCTTTTTCTTTGTTGATTTTGTGTGTTCTTGCAGAGTCCAGGCACCTACTCTTGCCTGGTCAATTGTGTTGTGTGTTTCAACTGATAAGGGAGCACACATAGAAACTGACAGGCCAAGGCTGCATATAGGCTAATTCGCGCAGTTTCCAGGAATCAGATCTCAAGTTTTTGATTGAAAAACACAGAAAGTAGTGGCAAAAGTGGCTGCACCTCAGGCAGGGTGAGGGGACAATATCTCCCCTTCAGGATTGGGTCATTGTGTCACTTTTAAGTGTTGAACAGACATTTTTTTCAATTCCCTCCACTTTTTCAACACTCCCCTCACTCTCCAGCCTTCCCTAAGAGTGTGATTTCGCCTCACACTTTTTGCAGTTTCTTTTTGGAGCACTGATTGCTGTACTTACTGCAACTCCTTGGCAGTTCAAAACCAAACACAAAACTCTAGGAAGGCAGCTGAACAGAGTGGACTAAATGCCACCCCCCCCCACCAACAACCCTGTGAGGTAGGTTGGGCTGAGATTCAGTGACTGGCCCAAAGTCACCCAGTTGGCTCCATGGCTGAGCAGGACTCGAACCCAGATCACCTGAGTCCCAGTTAACTTCACACCACACTGGTTCTCAGATTATGATTATAAAACGGTATTAACAAAACTTACCTATCTTTTTAAGGTACTTCTGAAAGAAATTCCACAGGAAAAGTTTAAAGTATGACTAAATTGACAGTAAAAACATTAAGAGTGAAAGATCATGAATACCCGTATTTTTAGATACAGATTTTTGCCAGAAGGCAGATGGAGTATGCCACATTTAAAAACATATTCTGCTGCCTATCAGTTAAGACATATAACCATAATGAAGGAAGGGGTGCAAGTACATTGGATAGAAATAGAAAGGGAATTACAAGAAGAAATACAGAATATGTTTTATATTTAAAAGTCTGTAAAGAACAAATAAGAAATAAAGGAAGTGCAATAAAAGGATTATTAAAAGTACGGCATTTTAGGAAACAAGTGAATGCCAGGAATTATCCGCTATAATATAAAAAGGATACTGGTTGGGAAAACTATGTTGAAAGAAATAGGTTTGAGTCGAGTGAGAATTTTTTATAAAGAGCACTACCATATAACATGAGATATGGAATAACTGAGTGAGAAATAAGGGGCTATCATGGTTATTATGGATGCATGTCAGCAATTTTACTAGAACTAGAGAGATAGTAAGGCAAATAGATAAATATGACTATGGAGATGAAGACATAATATCTAAATTATATAAAATTATGATCAAACACAAGATATGGTTGTTATTGACTAAAAAAGGGGATAGAAATTGTACTTGACACCGGAGAAATTGGCATAAATAAGCAGGAATTTATCTCTGTGTTGGAAAGGATGTGGAATTAATGGGACACAAATGCACATGTGTGGGAATGCAGGAAAGTGAGTTTTGGTATAGAATATTTAAAGAAATAGAAAAAGTTACTGAACAAGCAATATGTAGAACACCAGACTCAGATGTATTGAACATTTGTGAAAGAGAAATAAAAGGGGAAATGAGTTGCTTTCTTGATAGCTGAATTAATAGCAAATAATTGGAAGACAGATCAGATGCTGACAGTATCTAGGTGGAAAAAGAAGATATGGTATATAGCAATTGATGAAAGGTTGACACAGAAGTTAAGAGTGTACAAAAGAATAAAGAAAACAGCTTCTTGGAAGGACTGGTGAAAATATATAGATTATAAGGAGAAGGGTTTGAATAGAATAATTTTGGAAGAAGCTTATGGAAAATTCTGAGACTTGGAAAAGATTAAAAAGGAATGAAATAGGACAAATTAACATGGATTAAACTGGGGAGGGATTATCTGTTAATATGTATTAATTTGGATTTATTTTATTTTGCTTTAATGTATTCGTGTTGAAAAGTATTAAAATAAATTTAAACATGGTACAAATAAATCTGTATGAGGGGCAAGAATACTTATAACCAGTAAGTGCCAGTTTGGTTTCCTTTACTCAGTTTTTATGCCACAGTAAATATATTTTGTACCTTCACAGTGTCAAGTGTGTTGTGCACATCAAATAATAGCAATGTCAATTAAACCATGTCAGTTCTAGGTTGTAATATAGCAGAATGTGGAAAGGTCGTGGTGGTGAAGGGGACTGTGAATGGTTCTCCATCACTCCTCACTTTGTCCTTATTCCAATACCTATAAGGCAGTGAGAGAGGCTGGGTTCCCACTTAATGCTTACCCATGGTATTCATTGTTGAATTCTGGTTTATAATGTTGCAGAACTGACCACGCTAATAAGCCATGATTTGTTAATCATGAACAATCCAGAAAGAGAACCCATGATTTGTAGTTGGTATCTTGCTCCTGTGTCAGAAGTTCCAAGTTCAGGCTGATGTATCTTCAGGAAGTAACCAAAGAGAGAAACCAGTCCAGTCTAGTCCAGTCCAGAGGTCAGGCCATAGAATTTGTCCTGCCAAGCATCCAGGCCAGGTAGTGCTGTTTAAGAGAGTGGTCCAGGTGGGTAGTCAAATATCCAGGAATCTGTCCAGTCCTAAACATCTGGGCAAGCGCTGGTTGAAATGCCATTGTCTGCAACAGAAAACAGGCTCTGGATGGATCCATTTACAGGTAGCTGTTAAGTCTGGACAGGTGACTAATTAGGTTGGTTGTCTTGCTTTTAACGGTGGTCCCACCCTGTTCCTTCTGTGTGAACCTCCTTTGCTCAGACTTGACCTTCCTCCTTTCCAAGGGGTGAATTCCCTCTGGTCTGCCTCTTGCCCTTGGGAAGTCCAAGGGAGGCAGGGCTGCTCTTCTAGATCTCAGCTGCGGCATCAGCTGCATGGCCTGACTCTAGGCAGGGACTGCTGTGCTGGTTCTTCCCTTGTCTGCCTCTGATGACTCCTGCTCAGGGCAGGGCATGATATTTGGGTTCTGAACTGTGGGTCGGTTAAACCATGACTGTTTGTTATGTGTGAACCCAGAAGCCCTGGTTCACCAGGCTTACAGAGGTGGCGGACGACAGTGGAACAAGTACTGTACGTACCTGTACTTCAGCACTGCAAAGCTATATGGGATACAGGGTGAGAATGGGCAGAGCAGGAGGGAACCCAACAGCACAGGCATTGGGAAACAAGCCACAGCTTGTTCAATTGTCTGCCAGGAAAACCTTAGGAAGGGCAGCAAACCATGGATTGAGTATGAATGAAAGAAACCCTAGGTTAGCAATCTGTGTGAACTAGATTAAAACGACTCTCTTGAAGTCATGCAATGAACTTCATGGCTGATTGGGGATTTGAATCCCAGTCTTCTGTGCCCCAATCTAGTGCTCTGATTTGTTTTCCAGAATGATGATAATACACTAATAATCCCTAAATGCTTTTTTGATCCATACAGGATTGCTGATTGATGAGCTGACCCAAGATTTCCAACTTACTGCAGGGGAGGAGCTAAAGATAACCTTACTTTATAACCCCACTCTCATTCTGGTAATATTATGTGTCACTAATGAATAAACACAGGGTAAAGTAGCATTACTCTGGATTAAAAAAGGTCTCCATATTTACAGGTAGAAGTCTTTTTATTTTTCTGATGAACTCTCCTTAACTCACAATGCACCCGCACTTGGCTCCTCATTTGCACACTGAGGAATGCAACGTTGTCATTCGGATGCTGAGGGAGTGCCACAAAGAGGTAAGAGTTGCAATGAAACCCGAAGCCCTGAAGTTGTCTTCTGGAGTAAGACACTTACCACAGTTACTCTCTCGTCTTATGCTCACCTATCTTCTTACTACAGGTAGATGAGAGGATCTCCAGCCAGTAATGCTGTGAAATAACTGAAATCTCCCTGAGGAGCAAAATGCTGGCAGAGGGAGCAGTGGTCCAGCATGTGGGTGGATGAGGGACTCTCTCTCCACGTTCCTCCTCCTCCTCCTGCTCCTGGTTTATACCCCAGTGGATGGCAAAAGATGATGATGGGGTGCTGGTTGAGTGCAGGCTGAACATGAGTCAGCAGTGTGATGCTGCGGTCAAGAGGGCGAACGCCACCCTTGGTTGCATAGCCAGAAGCATGGCTTCTAGATTGAGAGGGGTATTACTACCACCCTACACGACTCTGGTGTGCCCACAACTGGAGTATTGTGCTCAGTTCTGGGCCCCTCATTACAGGAAGGATATGGCCAGGTTAAAGTCAGTGCAGCGTAGGGCCACAAGGTTGGTGGCCGGTTTGCAGGGGATGGGGTATGAGGCGAGACTGAGGGAACTGGGTCTCTTCAGCCTGGAGAAGAGGAGACTCGGTGGGGGTATGTTGGCGACATACAGGTATGTGAGGGGGTGTCACACTGAGGTGGGTAGACCTGTTCTCCCCTGCAGAGGAAGGCAGGATGCGCTCCAATGGAGCAAAGCTCAGGGAGCCAAGGCTCCATTTAGATGCCAGGAAGCACTTCCTGACAGTCAGGACCCGGAGGATGTGGAATGGGCTTCCATGAGAGGTTGTTGAGGCCCCATCGGTGCGGGTGTTCAAGGATAGGCTGGACATGCTCATGGTGGGCATGTCGTGAGCGGAGCTGGCTGGAGCCAGGGGTCAGACTAGATGGCCCGGGAGGCCCCTTCTGACTCAGTTTCTATGTTTCTGTGCTCAAAGGTTGTTATCTCATTCACTTCAGGTAAATCATTCAGTGCTCAGCAAAGAGGTCAGGCAGCATCCGTGCATGCTGGTTTTTGTGTCCTTAGTTCCTGTCTTTGCAAGGGAAGAGGACAGTGTCAGAAACACACCTTCTTACATCTTGTGGACTGACTTTTAAGGCATTTCTTCTAAGCAACAGCACGTTTAACTAACTGGACCAGACCCAGTTGCATGCTTCAGCACAAACCAGTACGCTGTAGGCCTGATATTATGACAACCATCCCAGCAAATGGTCTTTCTGAAAATGCTGTGCTCATGTCTGTGGAGGCTCCCATTGGTGAATATTGGCATCAGATTCACGGCTGAGAATCCTGCATCTCAGTGCTTGAGTTGCAGGTGGCTGTATCCCTGCCCTTGCTGCTTATCATGGCTTCTTCAGCTACTGTTCAGAAAAACTGGGGGAGCAAATTCCTTGCTAAGCTGGAAAGGTACAGGTCCGCAGCTGGATGGGTGACCACATGTGGAAGGAGAGCAGGGGGTTGAACTGAAAGGCCTTCCAGCTCTACCAGTATTGTATTCTTCCATTGCGTTCTTAAACCATCCACGCAATACAATGCTGGCACCGCTCTGCTTCGCCATGGGGATGGTGTTCTCAAAGCAATCGATCTTCCAGGAAGTGCAACCCATGGTCTCATAATCCAGATCTCTCACACTGGCACCACCTTCACAGTCAGGCAGAGTATTTTTCATTCCTTTCTGTTCCTCTTCTAAGTGCTAGAAGGATGGATGAGAAGTTACCTGGGCCTCAAAGTCCTTGAGTTTCCTTCCCAAAGCTTCAAAGTCTGACATCTCCAGAGCGTCACTTGGGATACTTGTCCGTGGGCTGTATGAGCTTTGGCAACCTCTCAGTCCTATCTCTGATCTATCTTCCAGGGAGAGAGCACACTGGAAAGTCTTCATGTGGGTTGCAACCCCATGCAGAACCTGGGACTCCCTCTCTTTTTCCTCTTAGCAGCTTGATATCTATAAGGCTATTCGAAAGGAGCTCTTTATCTCTTTATAAATAGCGTAGGATTGGGATGCAGTAGGAGTATTTGCTGCCTAGACCACACTGGGTTAAGCGTTTGTACCTGCTCTATATTTGCTTCCAAAAAAACTTTCCTTTTGCTTTCCAAGTGTGTTGTGTGTTTATGTAAATGTAAAGCTGGGGCATGTTGGACCCCAGCAAAGGATCATAAACCTCTCCAGGTGTCCAGAAGGCAAGCAACTCCTTTTTGAAGTGTATTGTTCCCTGAGACTAGCTTGGTGGAACAAGGTCTTTGCTTCTTAACTGTCACTCCTTTCCAGACCATTTCCTTGACTTCATTTTCACTTGTCTCTGGATTCCCCTCTTCTGCCCCAGCGTGTTGTACTTCTAAATCTTGTACTTCAGCAGCAGTTCCACTGCTCTGTCTAAGAACCCTTTGCCTTATTCCGTTGAGAGTGGAAACTCGTTGCTCCTGGACTCTCACCCTTTCTCCCACGGGGAAACCAGCTCGCACTTGTTGGGTGCACAGGCCTTCTGGATCTCAGGCCAGAAACTAACATTGCATGAAGCTTGCAAATCACCAGCACTGGAGAGTTTGTTTCTGTCCATAGCCTGCTCTCCTTTTTTTGATTCTACTACATTCTTGTGTTGGAACGACCAGCATGTTGTCCTGTCTTCCTCACAGGCTAATTGCCGAGTCAGCTTTGCCTTTGTTTTCTCTTCTGTTACAACTCTGTTGCCAAACTCCTGAGCTCTTCCATTATGCTCACTCTAACTGGCCACTTTCTGGGAATTTGCCTGGTCTGCAGCCCCGAGACCAGCTGGGAAGTCTGCTCTGACTCTGCCAGGTGTCAGAAAAGAGAATCGTCATATAATACATGTTGCTACCCATGAAAATCCCATATTAATCGGGCTCTTAAAGAAACATCTAGGTACAATAACAGTAGGCAAATGACTAGCATTGGGAGGGAATTATTCAATGACTTGCTCAAGAAGTAAGCAATAACTTCTGCACTCCCCCTAACTTCCCGTTTCTTAATGAAGGAGGAGATGCAAAAAGCTTCTCTAGATCAGGGATGGACAACTTGTAGTTCCTGAAACTCCTTCATGGATCACTGCCTTGCTGTGGCGAAGGGGCTTGCGTAGCTCAATGAAGCTATGAGCTATGCTGTGCAGGGGCACCCAAGATGGACAGGTCATAGTAGAGAGCTCTGACAAAACATGATCCACTGGAGAAGGAAATGGCAACCCACTCCAGTAGCCTTGCCATGAAAACCCCATGGACGTTACCGAAAGGCAAAAAGATGTGACGCCGGAAGATGAGCCCCTCAGGTCGGAAGGTGTCCAATATGCTACTGGGGAAGAGCGGAGGGCTAGTACTAGTAGCACCAGAAAGAATGAAGCAACTGGGTCAAAGCCGAAAGGACACTCAGTTGCAGATATATCTGGTGGTGAGAGTCCGATGCTGCGAAGATCTATACTCCATAGGAACCTGGAATGTAAGATCCATGAATCAAGGCAAGCTGGGCGTGGTCAAACAAGAGATGACAAGACTGAACATCGACATCTTAGGAATCAGTGAACTAAAATGGACAGGAATGGGTGATTTTAATTCAGATGACCATCAGGTATACTACTGCGGGCAAGAATCCCTCAGAAGAAATGGAGTAGCCTTCATAGTCAATAAAAGAGTAGGAAAAGCAGTACTGAGATACAATCTCCAAAATGACAGAATGATCTCAGTTTGAATCCAAGGCAAACCATTCAACATCACAATAGTCCAAGTCTATGCCCCAACCACTGGTGCTGAAGAGGCTGAAGTTGACCAGTCCTATGAAGGCCTACAACACCTTCTAGAATTAACACCAAAAAATGATGTCCTTATCATCATGGGGGGGATTGGAATGCTAAAGTAAGAAGCCGAAAGATAACCGGAATAACAGGCAAGTTTGGCCTTGGAGTACAAAATGAAGCAGGGCACAGGCTGGTAGAATTTTGTCAAGAGAATACGATGGTCGTAGCAAACACTATTTTCCAACAACCCAAGAGACGACTCTACACATGGATATCACCAGAGGGTCAGAACAGAAATCAGATTGACTATGTGCTCTGCAGCCAAAGATGGAGAAGCTCTATACAGTCAGAAAAACTAGACCAGGAGCTGAATGTGGCTCAGATCATGAGCTTCTGGTTGCAAAATTTAGGCTTAAATTGAAGAAAGTAGGGAAAAGCACTAGGCCACTCAGGTATGACCTAAATCCTATCCCTGATGAATATACAGTAGAGGTGACAAATAGATTTAAGGAATTAGATCTGATAGACAGAGTGCCTGAAGAACTATGGATGGAGATTCGCAACATTGTACAAGAGGTAGCAACTAAAAACATCCCAAAGAAAAAGCAATGCAAGAAAGCAAAATGGCTGACTGAGGAAGCTTTACAAATAGCTGAGGAAAGAAGGGAAGCAAAAGGCAAGGGAGAAAGAGAAAGATACACCCAATTGAATGCAGAATTCCAAAGAATACTTAGAGGAGATAAGAATGCCTTCTTAAATGAACAGTGCAAAGAAATAGAAGAAAACAATAGAATAGGGAGGATCAGAGATCTCTTCAAGAAAATTGGAGATATGAAGGGAATGTTTCATGCAAAGATGGGCATGATAAAGGACCAAAATGGCAGGAACCTAACAGAGGCGGAAGAGATTACGAAGAGGTGGCAAGATTACACAGAAGAACTATACAAGAAACAGCTTAATGTCCCTGATAACCATGATGGGGTGATCACTGACCTCAAGCCAGACATCCTGGAATGTGAAGTCAAATGGGCCTTAGGAAGTCTGAGCAACAACAAAAGTAGTGGAGGTGACAGTATTCCAGCTGAGCTATTCAAAATCTTAAAAGATGATTCAGTAAAAGTGCTACACTCAATATGTCAGCAAATTTGGAAAACTCAACAGTGGCCACAGGATTGGAAAAGGTCAGTTTACATTCCGATCCCAAAGAAGGGCAATGTCAAAGAACGTTCAAACTACCGCACCATTGCACTCATTTCACATGCTAGCAAAGTTATGCTCAAAATCTTACCAGCTAGGCTCCAGCAGTACGTGGACCGAGAACTACCAGAAGTACAGGCAGGATTTCAAAGAGGGAGAGGAACTAGAGATCAAATTGCCAACATACGCTGAATCATGGAGAAAGCTAGGGAGTTCCAGAAAAACATCTACTTCTGCTTCATTGACTACGCTAAGGCCTTTGATTGTGTGAATCACAACAAATTGTGGCAAGTTCTTAAAGAGATGGGAGTACCTGGCCATCTTATTTGTCTCTTGAGAAACCTATATGCAAGTCAAGAAGCAACAGTGAGAACTGGACACGGAACCACTGATTGGTTCAAAACTGAGAAAGGAGTTCAGCAAGGCTGTATACTGTCGCCCTGCCTATTTAATTTATATGCAGAGCACTTCATGAGAAAGACCAGGCTAGATGAATCACCAGTTGGAATTAAGATTGCTGGGAGAAATATCAACAACTGCAGATATGCAGATGATACCACTCTCATGGCAGAAAGTGAAGAGGAACTAAAGAGCCTCTTTATGCAGGTGAAGGGGGAGAGTGCAAAAGTTGGCCTGAAACTCAACATTAAGAAAACTAAGATCATGGCATCCGGTCCTCTCACTTCCTGGCAAATAGATGGGGAAGAAATGGCGTAGTGACAGATTTTACTTTCCTGGGCTCCAAGATCACCACAGATGGGGACTGCAGCCAAGAAATTAAAAGACGCTTGCTCCTGGGGAGGAGAGCTATGGCAAATCTAGACAGCATACTAAAAAGCAGAGACACCACCCTGCCAACAAAAGTGTGTATAGTCAAGGCTATGGTTTTCCCAGTTGCAATGTATGGCTGTGAAAGCTGGACCATAAGGAAGGCTGAGCACCGAAGGATTGAGGCCTTTGAATTCTGGTGCTGGAGGAGACTCCTGCGAGTCCTGTGGACCGCAAGGCGATCAAATTGGTCAGTCCTAGAGGAGATCAACCCTGACTGTTCTTTAGAAGGCCAGATACTGAAGATGAAATGCAAATACTTTGGCCACCTAATGAGAAGGAAGGACTCCCTGGAGAAGAGCCTAATGCTGGGAACAATTGAAGGCAAAAGAAGGAAGGGACGGCAGAGGATGAGGTGGCTGGATGGAGTCACTGAAGCAGGGGTGTGAGCTTAAGTGGACTCCGGGGGATGGTGGAGCACAGGAGAGCCTGGAGGAATGTTGTCCATGGGGTCGCGATGGGTCGGACATGACTTTGCGACTAACAACAACAACAACAACAACAAAGTTCCTGAGATGCTTTAGCCTACAACTTTCATCAGCCCAGTGGGATTTTTTTAGCTAGTTTTGTTTTGTGCCACTTTGTTAAATGCTGCTTTTGAATCCACTCTGAGTTGGCATTCTGTCTCAGTGGAAGGTGGGCCTGGAAGTGGTGTCCAAGGAGGTGAAGACCTCCCTGAGCTCATGGAGTTAGGTATGGAATCCTGGATTCTGGAGGTAGTTATTCAGACATCCATATTAAAAGTCATCACATCCTGGCCTGCCAGGTTTTACTTCCAAATAGGAAGCGCTGTTAGTTGGTTTATCTGTACCTGGCAAAACTGATGCAGCTTCTTCTTTGAGTGAAAATGACTGTATTCATTCTCCCAGCTGAATACCGACCACTGTTCATAGACTGCCAACTGAATAGTAGGTTTGTCTTGGCTTGACGGTCTTCTCCTGGCTCCCTTGGAGTTGATTTTGGGACATAACTTAAAATCCATTCCTGGTTCAGTCAAAGATTCTTTAAAAAGGACCACTATTCAGAATAAATATCAATCTAAAAATTATCGGAACTTCTAAATCCTCAGCCCTAACATACACACAATGTCATCCCCCCTTACTATGTGACCTGGGATACCGGGCAGCCCATCTAGCCAGCCCAAGAACTTTTCAGTGGCCCAGCTATAGGTCAGGCAATTTCTCTGACTTCTCTGAATGCTCCCCTGGCAGAAAGAGGAGCAGAAAGAATCACAGCAGCTGCATCTCTGTGCTAGTAAGAACAACCTCAGAGATGAGGGTTAGGGGGCATTCTGGAGGGCTGGGAGAGAAGAAGACGTGGGGCCACAAGAGACGAGGTTCCTGGTGGCGCCTCCTTCTGTGCCTCAGCTAAATGGCGGAAATCAGCTGGAGGGAGGAAGCGACCATCGGCTCTTTGCTCCTCCTGCCTCCATTGCATTCCCATAATCCTTTGATGTCAGAAGGCTATGGGCCAATTGGATTGGATTCTGTCCTCAGTTATTTTTGCTAAAATAGTCTGTTTCTTGACAGTGGATGTACTGATATAGCTACAAAACTAGTAGGGACAATATGGTGTCATTCAAAAGACCCTGCACTTAAAAATAGCTAAGCATGATTTGTCGGAGTCTGGCTATCAAAATGGGAGATGGGAGATGCCACACAAGTTTGTAAAACTTTGTTTAGTGTTAATTTTAACATCTGTTTATTGACTGCTGGCAACAGGCATGGTTTTGTTGCATGTCAGTGGGTTTTGATAATTGGATGTTTATTTTGCTATAATTATGTCATTTCCTTTCTTTTTTATTAATTTTGTATTGTGCAGTATATACTATGTTAATATATATATATATAACAGAACATACAATTGTTCTTAAAAATGATTTTAAACTTCAAAGGCTCCTCAAATTTCTTTATATTTATCCATTTGAAAATTATGCCTAAATGCCACCCATGCCAAAATTTAAAGTTTCATTAAATTCTCCACCCATTGTGTTATTGCAGGTGGCCCATTTATCTTTTCAGTGTTGTAATATTAATCTTTTAGCTGTCAAAAGGGAATGGAGAATCCATTCATGCTGACCTTGCATTAAATTCCAGGAGATGGATAGATAATTCAAGAAAATGTGTGTATACATGAATACTAAAGAACTTGCCATGACACAAATTATCTGAATTATTCCTTTGTAGGGAAAGGAAGCTGCCTTAAGACATCGCCAAAACATATGATGAACAGATGGATTAGGAGAATTGCACCTCAAACAATTGGTTGATTTAATTAAGCCCTTATCAAAACCCCTATCAAAGAGAAGCTGCAGTGTCCAGTACTGTCAAAACCTCATTTTTGCTAAATTAAATGTAGCTTATGACTCATGACTCCATGTGAAATAGATCATAATGGAGCACGCTATTGATCGGGCAAGATGAGGAGCTGCAGTTCATTGTTTCATTCTTGGTTCATTCCCTTTGGGTCATATTTAATGAGTAATAAAAAAACATTTATAATCATGGACTGAGGACCAATGTAACCATTTTGCTGCAGTCAGCACTTCTAGCAACACAGCCCTGAAGCCATAAAGCAGTGTGACCAAACCTGGATTCTCACAAACGTTTCAGTTGTATGTATTGCCACACATCCATTGCTGGCTCCTTATAATTGGTACACAGAACAGAAAGCCATGCTTTGGCCGGTGCAGCTGTTCACAGCAGTGCTGGATGCGTCAGAGGCATGGGCTGGATTCCCGGCAAGCTTGCCAGGAACCTCAACTCAGGGTTGCTGCAAAGCAGCCTGGAGTCTGGGGAGCCAAGCCCAGGGAATCTGGTGGCTTTCCACCCCAAAATAGATTCCTCGCGCATCTGGATTCCTCCATAAGGTTAAATTTGTAGGTGAAAATCTCACATGGAAATTGCAACAGTTCTCTGGCTGCTGCATCTGGCATGATGTGATCCTCTTGGGAAGAAGACTTAGAAATTAAGAATCCAAAACTGACAAGGGAGAGGAATCTAATCTAAATTGAAAGCACCAAAATCCAGTGCAAAGCAACAAGCAGTCCGGATGGTACAAGGGAAGGTCAGGGAGGCCATATCCAATTTTCATCAAAGCGCACACACACATACTGTTTTCAGTGATATTTGCACTGGAGTGGAACCCCATAAAATTTATAAAACAAAGCATTACATTCTAGAAATAGTTGCCAGATATAGATAAAGGAATACCGCATAAAACAATTTGAGGTACTATCTTCATTTTAAGTGTGTTTACCCTACTTTATAGGGTACCTTACTTTAAAGATGTCTATCTGTCAATGGCCCTTGGTATCTTATTAATCAAATTACTCAAATTCAGCTTATTTATTTGTGAGAAGTCTCTTTGGACAAGTATTCCCAGATAGTAAGAGACTCAGCACAAAATCTAAATTGCCAATTAAATAGCAAAGTATGGGGTACTTTGCCTTCTGTAGATATGAGTTCTGACTTGGACCAGTTAATAGAATAACCAGATAAATGTGCAAAATCATCGGCATCATCTGCTGGAACAGACACACAGAATTCTGAAATAAACAGTCTTGATCTGGTTGGACTAATCTTGTTTGTTGTCTGTTAGCCAGAATTGAAGTTAGTATTTTAATATCACCATTAATCAACGTACTACTTTGGTGGATGTGATCTTTATCTGGATTAGGAATTAGGTAGTATAAGCATCTTTGAGTGCTGATGAAAGAGAACTGGATTCTGAAATAAAGATATACAGGTGGTGAAGTTTGGAAATGAGAAAGCTGGAAAATGTTTTCAGTCACTCCACTGGAAATCTATCTGGATCAGGTGTTTTCCAGGTTTAATTTAACCAATCTGCAAAGGCACCATTAAATAATGTCTTTGTGACATACCTAGTCAGGGAAAATTAACCTGGGCAGGAGGGGAAGAATTGTTGTCCTGCTCTGATATTTTACAGACACAGCAACATAATTCTGAATAAAATGTTAAAAATGGGAAATGCCTGTCTTTAAAATTAGATACACGTCCTTAGAATCTTGCCACTATCATCTTTGATAGCCAATATAGTACTTCAAATAGTCGAAGATGATTTGCCAACATTTTACTGGGCCATTCAATATTCTCTCATTATATCTGTCGTAAACAACCCAGTGCAGATTATTCCTATTGTGAAAACATTTTATCCAACTCATGTTTAACATGCTGTACCTTTTGTTAAAATTGTGAATTTTGGGGGTAGGGAGTTTACAAGTGTTCTCAACCTATCACTTAGAACTATTAGTTGCTCCTTTTTACATTTATTTTACATTCTTTCCTTTCCCTCGGAAAAGCAAACGCACCAGGCAGCAGAGAGTTCTTTTTAAAAACTTTATTGCAATGAAGGGAGTCAGAAGGGTTTCCTTCCCCTTGCCAACCTGCCGAGCACATGTCCACATCCCACCCTCACGCCTTTCCCCAGCCACTGCTGCCCTCTTCTCCCCGCATTGGCCAGGGCACTGGGAGGTGGCAGTCTTTTCCGTCCGCCTCTCCTGTGCCACTCCAATACCTGTTCTTCCCTCCCACTTTGTCCCTCCCAGGTGAATTGTAATGCGCTCATTTCCTATGCGGGATGTGTTTGTGAACAGTCATGAGGTCACTGAGCAAGGGAACTGCTGTCTTGTCTACGTGACATTTCCCTCCTGCAATCTGATCTCGGACCGCTTCCTTTTGGGTCAGGAATTTTCTTTGTTACACTTTTACTCTTCCTGTTTCCTTGTTTCATATCATCCTTTCCTCCCTATCTGGAAACATAGGTAATAATTCAGCTCCATATGAAAGCTTTACTAACCTTGCATTCAGTGCAGCATAAATTGCTTGTTCTTTCATTGATTTCAAAATATTCTTGAAGCTCAACAAGCACCTGATTTTTTTTTAACTCATCATTTAGCAAGGAAGCGTTAAGGCGCCAAACAAGAGTAGTCTGAAACTGGCAGGCCCAAACCAGCTGTGGCACAGTCCAGTATTATTAATATTTCAATCTTACAGTTTCTGATTTGGCAAAATGAAAATGTGGAAACCAAAAAGTAATCCAGCCAGAAAGAATTAAGATGTACAGAAGGTATAAATGTATAGTCTCTCTTTTCTGTGTGCAATATTTTCCACTTGATCAGCCTGAATTCTGCCATATAAGCCTGAAATGCAAATCTTAGCATTGTTTTGCCTCTTAGCAAATTGTGCCTTGCTGTCTGGGAGGAGATAGCTCTCATTAACCTGCAGCATCATGTGCCTTATCAAACAATTTGCTAAAATGTTCAGGACATAGAAACAGAAAAACAGAGCGAGTCAGAAGGGGCCTCCTGGGCCATCTAGTCTGACCCCCGGCTCCAGTCAGCTCCGCTCACCACATGCTCACCATGCCCACATGTATGTGGAGAGTCATTATTTGGCCTTTACACGTTAACTAAAGCCATTACTTTCTTAAGGCATTTTCCAAACAGAATCAAAAACCAACCATCAGGATCAATAATAGTTCGTTGAACTGAATAAAAGAGTAGCTTATGAATTAAAATCACGACTCCTCTTGTGTCCTCTCCTTTGTTGATCAGTCTCTCTTGCTATCAGGTGTGTTTCCTCTTTTTCATTATCATCACAAAGTCCCTCTCTCTTTCCCAGCACTACTTCTTGAAATTTTTTGGGCACTGCAGTGATCTTGACAGAGAAATGAAAAAATGCTTAAAGAAAGAGGTAAGCCACTAGCTGGTGAAATCTTTATGACGATCATATTCAGTGACATTTCTTTATATGAATCCTAGACTTGCACCAGCTGAAGATGATGGGAGGCTGAGGACTTGGAAATTTTCAGCAATGCTCACCTCTGTGCTTTGACTATGAAACGTCATCCAGAGATAAGATGTTCTGCTATGCTTGTGGCACCCTGTGATTGAGACAGATGTTGTACAACCCCACTTCAGATGTTCTGTACTACAGTTCCCATAATCCATAATAATAGGTCATGCTGGCCAGAGCTTATGGGAAATGTATTCTGAAATTCTGGACTCTACAGGTTGCTTGCTGTTGCAGGGAAGCTGCTTTCAACCCAAGGGCCCCATTCCGTTTTGGAGGAGCCCTTGGGAACCACATGTCAGTGCTTTGTGGGGCCGGTGGGAGAAGGGGAGCAAAAGGCAAAAGTGTTGAGGCCGAAAATACAAAAAGCATCAGCTTATTAAAGCCCATGGCCCCCTTTTTTCCAGCAACTAAGTCTTAGGAGAAGCATTTCGACTGTTTGGACTGGAGAAAAACTACATAGAAGTTGAGTCAAATGAGGAGTGGCTGGGGAAGGTACTGAAGGCAGCTGAGAGGGGCTGAAGCCGGGAAAAATAGCTTTCTGGAAAACTGTATGGGGCTGGATTTGGCCTCTGGGACAGGGGTGCTTCACCTCTCTTGCCTTCAGTCACTTGGTTATTTCCAGTGCTCCTCGGTAGTTCTCTGTGCATCTCACACTGGCTGCATCTCATTTCTGCTGTGGAAATGGGCTTTCTGGTTAGCTTGGCTTTCATTCAGGTGGTTTGCTAGTCCTTTTATCTGCTTGAAGTCTTAGGAAATACTTTTGTTTTTTGTTTCTTGATTGCTGTATTCAACCAAAACCAAATGGAGTAGCTGGGGAGGTTATGTTAAATAATAACCTTAGCCAGCAATTCAGTTCCTCTCCTCTCCTCTACTCTCCTCTCCTCTCCCCAACCCAAATCTAATTGGCAATCTAGAAAACAGCAACAATATTTATTCCCTTCCTTGAGTGATTAAATCTCATGCTGTGTTTTAACTACAGTGATGTGGCTTATTTGTTGTTCATCTACCACCTTGTTTTCTTTCCAGTATGAAGAAAAGAGAGCCAAGAATTTCCGACAACATGAGGAATGGCTAAAGAAATGGAAGAATCCTGAACTCTAGCAGCTGGTGTTGTGACTGGTGGCAGATCATACAAACAGGATGGTACATCGCACTTTAATGCAGAAAACTATTTAATATGAATACATAATCATAATTAGGGATACTGTAATACAAATAAAAAATAAAAATTGTAATAAAAATGGCTATGACTGGCTCATGGTAGCTCTGACATGCAATCTGACTGCTTTGGTCAAGTTAAGAACATGAGATGAGCCCTGTTAGGTTCAAACCAACAGTTTATCTAATGCTGCTTCCAGTTTTGTATGTGAAGCTCATAAGCAAGATAGGAGGCCAGTGGTGCTCTCCCGGGGTTGATCCCCCTTGACTCGACCTGCTGCCTCTGATCGTGAAAGTCCGCGTCGACAAGCAATGATTCCAAGTTCCTGGGGAGCACGCCCATTGTTGCGACGCTCTTGCCAGGAGCTGAGCCCAGCATGAACGCTGCGCAAGCAGCTGCCTTCTCCCGTGCCATGCACAGCAGCCTCAGCTTGTGCAGCCTTTGTTCTGCAAGCATGGATTTGGTGGAGTCCGTCTTGGCTTGGCTCGCTTTCCAAGACAGTGCCGAGTGTGAAAGTCTGCAGCCGCTGCAGGGATGGATTCCACAGAGCTCTAGTCCACGGGTGATTTCACCAGGCTACAGAATTGGGGGGCAAGAAACAACAGCTGTCCTGTAGCCTGCGCTCTTGGGGTGGTGGTTGCCCAACAATTTACACCAGTATTACAGCATTGCAAAGGCATATGGGATACAGGGAGGGTGTAGCCAAAGGAGGAGGGGAAACCAGCTGGGATCAAAGCAAAGCACCTTTTCTTTCGTAGTCTGCAGGTGAACCTGGATAGGGCACAACCTGAGGGTTAATCTTAGGTTAAATAAACCATGGGTTAGCGTTATGCATAGGCAGCACCTGGTTGTTTACATGGTGAGGAATGAGCCATGGTACCCCTCTGGCTTGTGCATTCCTCTTCCTTTCCACAAGAAGTAGACGGCAAAAGCTTCACAGCTGGACTTGTGTGTGCTAACCAAGGTTAGCTGACAAACCAGGTTTTGAAATGATAGTTTGACCCTTGTTTAATTACTCAAGAATATGCCATGTTTTCCTGAATACAGAGAACATAACAGAGAACTGTGGTTTGTTTTAAAGGAAGAGCATGAGCTTTCCTGCTCTTATTCTCTTGTGTGAAGCAAGAAAGTCAAAGCATCTGAATCCAAGGATCTCTGTAACATGTTTCTGAGCACCTAAACTAGCCTTCCCTGACTTTGTCCCTTCTGGGCATCTTTGGACTGCAACACCCAGAATTCCCAGTCAATGGCCCTCCTGGATGGTAATTCTGGGAGTTGGAGTCCAAGTGTCGGGGAAGGCCACTAGGTTGGGGAAGGCTGACCTAGACCATTATCTGAAGCATGCTGTTGGACAGCTGTGATCCGAATATGATTTTTGCGTTCTTTGTGGGTCACAGTAAAGTTCGATGGCTAACTTACAAGTGTTTTCAACAGTATTATATCCTAGTGGCCTGGTTCTCACATAATCCAGGGTTGAGTATGGACTGTTGTGAATTGTGGGTCATTGTTGAATCATGGGCTTTCTTTATGTGAAATGATGCACTGTCGTGCCTTGCAGTGGCATCATCCCTCTTTGACTGTGGCCCATTTTGTCATGTCCGGTCCAATTGCAGTGGATTGTGCGCACTGAGTGACATTGTTGCCATGTGATGGACACAATCGAAAGGGCAAAATGCCGCTGTTGTGGTACAAAAGTTCAGAAAACCAACTGGCACTTGTTGCTTGCCTAAGTATTGACCCCCTTTCCTGTGACATCAGTAAGTTCTGGTGCACGAAGTCATACACTGCATTGTGTGTGGTTGAATGAAGCCCCCCTGCAAGTTCAGTGTCACAGGGTCTCAGATGATACATGTCCGTTTCTGGAAGGCCCCAGAGTCCGCTGGAAAACTTACCTACACAAACAATGTCACAAAGACCAAGAAGCTATTGAAACAACTCCAGGACAAAGTTTTACAGAAGCACCAATCAAGATTAAGCTGTAAAAGATAACACAAGCTATGAAGATGCTCTAAGGCAGCATGCCATCCATGCCTACAAAATAGAAAAAAATATGTCTCAAAGATTTTCCGCATAGAGGAAGCTGTCCACCAGTAGCGTGTGTGTTTTACATTTTTCGTAATGTGTGTTAACTGCCCTTGGCTGTTGGGTGGTATAAAAATGAAACATAGAACTGTCAATTGACTGGCTAGCTCTGAAGCTGGGATAAGAGAAACCATCTATGCAACAACTCTCACCTGGATGCTCCACAAAGCTGGGCATTATGGGCCTTCTGTAGGAAGAAAGACATTGTTAAAACCCATCTCAAAGCTTCTTTGGAGTTTGCAAAAAGGTACGTGGGAGACACAGCAGACGTGTGGGAAAAGCTTCTCTAAGACCCAAATTGAACTTTTCAGCCTTGCTGCAAAACACAGGTTGTGTTCACACGTAATGGCAAGCCATGCTAGAAACCATGAAGGCATGGCTTGTCATTATGTGTGAACTGAATGTTCATGGCAAAATATGGCACATTTGGTTCCCATGAAACCATGCCAAGAAACAATGGTTTGTTGTATGGATTCTGTGCTTCACTGTGGCTTGTTACGTGTGGCCCCCATTGCCATGTTTTTGTACGGTTTCCACATTTCTGCCATCGAGTTTGGTGGCAAGAGAGGCCACAGCTGCAGGGGAAGCTCCAGCCTCCATGTTTCACTGTCCTATTCTGCCTAGCAACTGCTGAGGCAGCTGCAGCCACGCTCTGATTGGCTGCTTTGTGCCGCCTTTCTCTTCTGCCCCACACTGCCATTCCGATGCTCAGCCACAGCTTTGGAACCTCGGAGGCTGCGGGGCATTTCAGCACACCACCTCCAGCAGCCGCGACCGGAGGCAGGCGTGCCTGGCACTCCAGTCTGGTTGCCACACTTCACTGGATCAGTGTTTTGCAACGGCTGCATGGGAACCAGAAGTCTCCTCATGTTTAGGCTTACACATGAGGAGCACACAGGCTGTGCGTTGGGATCACCATCAGGACGATGGTCCTGGGAAGCCCATGTCTCCCACCCGCCCTTGCTTCTACCTTGTCTCCGGCGTTCCTCTGGGTTCCCAACATGCCTTGCTGTCTGTCCCCCACCCAATCGTCCCCGCCCAAGCCTCAGGGCAAGCGCTTTCTTGGCCCCCTCCATCGTGGGCACGGGTGACCATGCTGACGCCCGCCGTGTGCCCAGCGGCAGCAGGGGGGTGGCCCCTGGCACTGTGTGCAAATCCCACACGTGGGGCAATGTGGGCACGTGTGCAACCAGGGAGGGAGACAGGAGGGCGTGCAGGTGGGTGCGCCTGCAGTGCGACTCTAGTGCGCAGGCAGGTGCTTCCCTGAGCAGCGGGAGGGGAAGGCAGCCAGCTGTGTCCACACCCAGGAGCATGTGTGGGCCAGAGAGAGAGAGCAGGCAGGAGCAGTGCACTCTGGGACTGTTCTCCAGCCAAGGGGACTGATGGGTTAGGTGCCGCCGTGTTGAGGGAAGAGGGAGAAGCGGGGAAACCAGGCATGCACGGACCCCACGCGAATGTCTGCACCGCGACACAAGGCAAGACACCAGGCTGCGTGGTCGCTGTGCAGCGTTGTTCAGCGTTACTTGTGGGGACAGCCGCCGTGCGTGGAGCAGAGTCGACTCAGCTCATTTTCCATGGTGGTGCGTGGAGGCGGCATGATGGTCTTCCTCGGCGGGAACCAGGAAATGGGTCAGGACTGAGGGCAAATACAGGGCAATTCTGGAGGAAAATCTGTATCAGTCTGCAGAAGACCTGGGCTTGGGCAGGTCACTGAACTGCACAGAGCTGTAAAACAAGCCCTGACGGTCTTAGAATGGCCCAATTAAAGCCAAGACCTGAATCGGTGGCAAGACTTAGACACTGATGCTCCCCAAGGGTCCTACCCAACCCAACAGAACACTTGGAGTTATAATTGTTGCCAAAGGAGCCTCTATGGAGTATTGACTCAGGTGGGTAATAGCTGAGCTGTTCATTTTTGTTTATCGATACAATAAACCAGGGCTTTTTTTTATCATAGAACGCACCGGAACAGTGTTCCGGCACCCTTTTTCCAATGGATTTTACGAAGTGATTTTGAATGTAGCAGATCAGCAGCAAACATCATTAACATAGTGCCTGCGGGCTGCTCTTGTGTCCGCTATCTGTTATCTGCTAGTGAGATAGTGAGGGCGCTGCTCTAGGCTTGGGGTGCTCCTCCGCTTGGGATGGTGTGTGTGGTCGCGCGCTTACTGCCTGTGACTGAGTTCCAGCACCTTTTTTTTTTTTTACCAAAAAAGCACTGCAAGAAACAATATATATATTTTGCACCTTTACAGTGTTGAACTATCTGAACTGTTAACAATGCAAATGAAATCCATTTCAAACTGGAAAAATCAAAGGGGAGCAAATATTTCGTTGAGACGCTACATGTTTTATCTACTGACCATGAGCAAGCTTTGGTTCGTTGTTGGTTTGTGGGTTCTGGTTGTTCTTATGGAATGGGGATGCTATTTTTCTTTCCTTGCTTGTCCTTGTATTTCTCGTATTTCTTTTCTTGTTTGAAAAGTTTAAAAAAACCTTTTCAGCTTGATTGCATTTTAACCTATCGATACTTCTGAGAAAATTAACTTGTGAATTTTGCTGATGGATCTATCATGGTGCACTGAATTCTTCACACTTGTGAAGAATTTACTTTGGCTTGATGCCTCTCTCAGCCCTCATATACTCTTGGCCAAAGCAGAATATTTTACCAGCCTTACCATTTTTATTACTAATTCTAACATTCTTCTAAAACGCCCATTTTCTTGCTGCCAGGGACTTGGGCCCCTGCATGCCTGATCCCACATCAGTCTGGCAATACTTTAGGAGTGTTAATGAAGACACTTACCTGAGACCCCCTGCTATCTCAGGTGAAGTGGGGTGCTGGTGAGGAAGGGCTTTCTTAGTGGGTCCCATCTCTGAAATTCCCTTCTAAGCAGATGCCTGGAAGAAGCATCTGATTTGTTACCTTCTTTTCACCTGACAGAGACCTCAGTCTTCCCAGGTTCATAAAAGCTTGAGGGCAAATCAATAGATGAGACATTAAATATATCTCTATTTAATGTGCAAGGTTTTTAAAAAAATGTAAGTAGCATTAACTCTCCTGAAAATTAACATAGCGAGAACAGGTGTGGAGGTTTCCCTTTCACTGGCATCAGTGGGAAGGAGATTATGTACTTCAGATTCAGGGCTGGTGTACACATCTGCCTTTCTTGGGGACACATCTTGGGGCCAGGAGCACTTTTGATGTCCCCACAAGGCACCTCCTTATGGGAGTATTTTTGTTCCTCTGCTGATATGAATAGCGATGAGGCCTGTGGAGTGTGGGGAGGGCATCTGAGGTTGGCAGCTCCCATCAGGAGGTGGACCTATCTTTGTGCCCTCAGAGGAGAAGCTCTCAGCTGTCTCCTGGCCCCTGGGACATCATTCCAAGGAGCACCAGGTTGCAGACTGGGATGTATCTTTCTTCAGTAGTGATGCACCATAGAGTCGCTTTTGTCTTCACAACATTTTATGCAGACCATTTCACAGATGGGGACAGGTTACTGTGGCAGCTCGCAGACTCACTCCCTCTGATTTCAAAAATTTTGGTTAGTGGGCAATGGGAAAATGTGATGCCTGTGATCGAAGAAAGCGATCTTGTACGCAAGCTGAAACAGCATCTAGCTCATGTGAAGCTACCTGATTTACCTGTGGCAAAGGTAAGTGTTGGTCCTCAGGCTTTCCCTTTTCCAAGCTAGCAGAACATGATAAACTTGAAATGCAAGTGCAAAGCTGTCGATTGGGACTTTGGGAATGCCGTCCCAGTGCCTCCTCTTGGAACGGTGCTTGTAGCAAAGCAATGATCAAAACTCAGATCCGCTCTGCAAAGGGAGCAAGGCAAACTGTTCCCATTCGAGTCCTCAGGCCTGCTCGTTTACAAAAAATCAAGGCAAGCCCCACCTGGCCAGGATGCTGTTGAAATGGACCACTGGGGCAGGGGCAGCCGTGGCACCTCTGCTAAGGGAGTCCGCGGCAAGCAGGCAATCTTTGTACCCTCCGGGGGTTTTGGGCAAGGGCCCATTGAAGTGGCACTGGAGCCCTTCCCAAGGAACTGAGACTTGTTGATGCTGTGGCAGAACCTCAGGGTCAGACCCGTCTGCCTGGGTCAGGGCAGAGGCTGGACAATCCCCCTGCCTGTTGGGATCTGGGCAGCGCCAGGGCTCCACCTGCTGGGCAAGCACCAGAATGACCGACTTGGGAGTCCCGGACCTGCCGACTGGAGCCCTGGCTGGGAGCCCTGGGGGGATGTGGATCTAATTTATTGTTGTAAGCCGCCCCGAGGCTTCGGCGAATGGGACGGCATAAAAATGTTTTAATTAATAAATAAAATAAAATAAAATGAGCCATTTCAGAGCAGACTCTTCCCTCCAGAAGGGGTCTCCTCTGGGCTATAGCCTTGCGCCTGCCCTGCCTTGCCTGCCCCACCTTGTTGCTCCTGAGCCACCCTCTGGCTCTCCTGCTCCAAGGCTCTGCTGCCCCCCCTTATCCACCTCTGGCTTGCTTCTGACCGTGCTTTGCCTTACTGCCGGATGGACTCCTTCCTCCCGACCTCAGCCTGCTCTGTGAGCGGGACTTGGACTTGCTCTTGGGCCTTGGGCAGTGCTGGACTCTGTCTTGCCTTGGGTCCTGGTGCTTCTGCCTCGCCACCTGCTACCCTCGCCCTGGACGCCGGCAGCACCATCGATCCGGCCCATCCTTCCTTGTTTCCTTTCCTTCCTTCCTGTCTCTCAGTCCCTGGTTTTGCCCTCCGCCCTGGTTGATGGATGAACTGGATAACCCTCCCCTACCTCCCCTACCGCCCTGTGACTATCCAGTGACACAGCTGGTCTGAACTCTGGCCTACCACAATCCAACCTCCAGATGCGTTTTGTAGTTCCCCTTTGGACTTTGGCCTGCCTTCCGCCCTTGTGTCTGTGCAAGGTTGGGCAGATGTTCCTGGTTCCCCTACGGCTTTCTCTGCCCGCTCAAGGCATTGCGGAGGGACGGGCTCCTGTGACCCTTTCTTTCCCTGGCTCCCTCTGCTTTCCCAGACCATTTCTGGCACTTGCTGAATCGCTCCCTGCCCTTCTGCCCATGTGATTTGCAGGCAGCAAATTCTACACGTGCCTTGTTTGGACCCTTGGTCCAGCATGGGCTGCCGGTCTGAGCTCCTTGCATCATAGTGCAATTGCCCCGAACTCGGAAGACTGCAGCTGCCACTCTGGCCAGCGTTGTCTTCCGGTTCAGATGGAGCTCGTCTCTCCTTTCCATCACGGTTTGAGCTACGGGTCTTCTCTGGCTCCCTTTAGTATTTCTGCTTCTGGCCCCAAAGGGTCTGCGCTGCAGGCTCTGGTCTCAGACACGGCACGCAGCGGGTACATGCCTTGAACTCCCTAATCTCTGCATCTGAGACATTTTGAAAAACTCAGTTAACACCTAGCTGGGCTTCTAGTGGTGCCTGAAATGAACCTCCCTGACCTGCTTTTCACAACAGGAAACGATGCAGCGTTGTCCTCTTCACTTGCCTACCAAAACCTCCGTGCCTGCTTTTGCTCGGGCCAGTTCCATGCTGGCCTTGTTGGCCGCATTCTCTGCCTTCCTCCCCGTGATACACTGCAAAGAAAAATCATACAGCGGCAAAATAAACATCGAGAAAGAGAGAAGTCCACGTGCACTGCGAGCATGACACTTTCCTATGAGACTTTACCAAGTGTCCCTCTCTTAGTGTATCCGCTGCCGGAGATGCCAATTTTTCCCTCTGTTCCCGCTGTCCTGCCCAAAGGAGCACCGAAGAGTAATTGCACTCCCGAGGCAGAGACGAGAAAAGGAGGTTTTTTGCAAGAAAGGCCCTCGCTCTTGGAACGATTTCATAAATTGCACTGAGACTTCTGCAACCTCAGATGTTGTTCTAGATAGAGTATGGGATAGAAAGCCTACGGACGGGGTGAATTTTATGTACCTTTTAATGACTCTTAAAATAAGTGAATCTGTGGGTTGCATCCTGACCACAGCAATATCTTACAGTTTTAAGATACTGTTACATTTTTTCAGTTCTCGCAATTTGCAAGCCCTTTTCTGTTGCACAGATGCCTTAGATAGATATTTATGAAATGCAGACACATATTAAATTTATTATTTCTCAAACACAAAACAAAACTAGGGGTTAATGAAGATTGCCATGGGTCATCATTTGCTTGGGATAACTCTACATTACTCTTTCCAGCAATTAATTTTTATTCAGAAAACAAACCAGGTGCTTTGTTTGACAGGTGCACTGACAAGGAAATATAGTTGATGGGGAGATGGAATAAAACCACATGACTCTGATTTGTTCTTAGCACCTGGTACAGCTTATCGATTGAAAAACAATGTAGATTTTCCAGTCATTCCAAGAACGAAGGTTTTTCTTGTAATAAACCTTCTTTTCTCGTCTCTGCCTCGGGAGTGCAATTACTCTTTGGTGCTCCTTTGGGCGGGACAGCTGGAACAGAGGGAAAAATTGGCATCTCTGGCAGCGGATACACTAAGAGAGGGACACTTGGTAAAGGCTCATGGGAAAGTGTCGTGCTTGCAGTGCACGTGGACTTCTCTCTTTCTCGATGTTTATTTTGCCGCCGTATGATTTTTATTTCTGTATGTAATTATCTGTCCTTATTCATCTTATTGAAGTACATACTTCTGAAGAAGGAGCAGGAGAAAGGGAAAGGAGAGGTTAGGTCTATGTGAGGAAAAAATGAAGAGGAGGATTACATAAACTGTCTTGGATTCCTTGCAGGAAAAAAAAAAAACCACTCACACACATTGTATGGGTAAACTTAACATATTGTAAAAAACAAGCAAGCAAGCAAGCAAGCAAACAGTAACAATAACACCAGTGCAAGAAGTTAAATTTTTGTTCAGGATATGGTTTATTAAATTCATTTGTAGATTAGGAATTCTTGGGAGTGGCCAACGACTACGGCATAGCTCAACTGTCTGTGATAGGGTTCCTTCTTTATTTAATGCATCCTTGCCCCTGCTCTTTAGCCTAGTAATTTTAAAAACCACTGAGAGTTCAATAGGCACTGCCCAGAGGTTTCAGTTCAGCCCTAAGGGGCACGTTTTCCAGGATTGGGCCCTCCGAGGTGCACATGGTCTGGCCAATACAGGGTGGAGAGCCAGCATGGTTGGTCAGTGTAGAAAGAGTTAAATTGCTAATCACAGCCAGAATTGAATTAGTTGAACCGAATTCTTTTATGCTTTATCATTCTTGACCTAGCTCATTTTACGGCCTATAAAAGTGACCTCTGCAAGTGTCAAATGAAGTACTTCTCATTGAATATTCTTCAACATTTTCATATTAAAATTAATTTCAGCTTTGGAATGACAAATGGACCCCCGCCCCCAGCCAAGCATTGCCAAAGTAAAATATTACTATGCCACCTTTGGATTTAAGCAAGAAAATATCATTTATCCCTTTCAAGCATATTTTGGTAGCTTTCCTTTAGAACAATGCAATTTCAGCCTGCAAATAAATAATCTATGCAGTAAAATATTACTATACTTGCATGTTGACATGAAATACATCATAACTGCATAACCTGCCAAATTTCGTCTCTCACGCATATACCACAGACCACAATTGTAGAGTTTTTGCTAGTCTTGTTTGGTTATTTGAAGAATCTGGTTGGGCAGAAAAAAGGAACAATCTTCCTGGTTGGGCATCCAGCCCCCACATCCCTCCCCCAAAGGGAAAAAAACCCTTCATTGCTACTATTCCTATTTTACATCGTAATCCTATGAGTATTTACTGGGAGATCTACCGAGTTCTATGAAATGGACATTCACGTTATCCCAGGATAGTGGTCTTATGCATGCCAATTCTGGGGGAATAAAATCCCCATAATAAAATAAAATAAAATAACGGGCGTGTCCTTCTTGAACTGGGAGCTGCTGGCCAGCACTGTCATGACTTAAACCAGTAGGCCTGCCGGAAGGAAGTTCTTTTTCCACCGTCATTTTAGACCTCATTGGATTTACTGTGGAGGGCTTAATATAACATTTTCTAGGTCTTCCTCCAACCTGCTCCCCACAAGATCAAGGCTCTGGAGGGCCTTTGAAGAACCCCATCCCTTGGTGGACCTAGCTACCATCTTGCTGCCACTGTTGATTGCTGCTGTTGCTCCTCCCACTCGTTCCCATCACTGCCACGGCTTGCTTGCTTGGACAGGCAGCCATGGAGCAGACAGGCAAGTAATCTCCTGACCACCACCACTGTTGTTTGGGCCAGAGAGAGAGGCAGGTGAAGAAGCAGGATGCCCTGAGAAGAGGGAGAGCATCTGCGAGGCTGCTGGCAAGCCCCCCTTGGGGTGTTGGTCCATGCCTACCTTGCTTAATTTTGGCACTGGGGGAAGATGTACAGCAGCACCTTGTGGGGGGCTGGAAAATGCTACCTGGATGCTGCCATGTCCTGGGGTGCCCCATGTTTGGCGTGACACCAGAGCTTTCCTGGTGTTGATTATGGCTTTAGAGAAGCCACAATTCTCCAGTTTCTCTTCAGAGCACTTTCTGAGGACTTTCTGGTTTATTTTTAGAACTGAGAATAGGAGCAACCAAATTCTAGAAGGGGGAATGGGCTCTGCAGTAGCACCACAGCTGCGCCTAGAGGTTGTCTAGCAGACAAATCAGGAAAGGAAGAGGGTTTTTGTGGAGAATTTGCATCTCACTGCAGCAATGAAACTGGCAGTAAAATTTTGAATGTGTCTTCGACCCAAGTGAGACGTTAGTGACAGCGGCAATAGACTTTGACAACATTTGCCATAGCTCTCTTTAAAACCTCAAACTAACCAAATGGAAGTTTCAATCTTTTTATTCAAAGCAGCTTCTCACAATATATAAATACTGCATATTAACACACATGAAAAATACAACTTCTAAGGCACCCAGAAAAATGTGTTCATACACTAGTTTACAAGACCATTGACAAATATATTGTGTACAATCTAGACAGTCAATTTTTGATATAGTAGAAGGTTAAGGTCCCTCAGTACCAAAGTCGTTTCTGAAGTTCTATTTACAACACTGTGGTTAAGAGGTGCCCCGTACCCTCCTCGGCGTTACACTGTGCACTTGCAATGATCACACATATTGGAAACTGATACCATCTTATTCTATGACATCCAGACAACAAAATACTTTATGAACCTAATCTGGGAAAAAGTCTATATTTTGGGCCACAATTCCATGCATGTTTAGGTAGAAAAACAGCCTACAGTTCCCAGCATCTCAGCCAGCCAGAATGACTGGGGGATGTGTACGCCTTTTGGGGGGGTCTAAACCTGCATAAGATTGTCCCCTTAATTGCTTTGTGCAAGGTAGTATTAGAAATCAAATAAGTAGTCACAGATACATTTTGCAATTTTGTCGACTCTTTGCTTTTTCTTTTTGGTCATCTGCTTTGTCTCTCGGGTTTGGTAATAAGCCTTGCCAATAGACACTCTGTCCTTTACTAGTATCCTTAGTTTTAGAACTTTTTTCCTTTTTCTTTTTAAATAGCAGATGGGCCTCCCTGGCTGCTCTGCTCTTTTCTATCTCCCTGAAATGAATGAGAAATGATACGAAAATGCATGTTGCAACGGAATCAACAGCCAATCTTTGCTATACAGATGAAACTAATGCTTGGTAATGAAAATGGAACTCTTTGGTCCGTAGTTTATTTTCTAATGGAAGAGAAAATATATATCACTGAAAGCAAAAGTCCTGTGGACAATGTCAGTGAGTTAGTAAATGACTTTCCATGTAGTATTTAAAGCGATCTAGTATGGCTTAAAGCGTACAGTTAATTGGGTAGGCAGAGATAAATAACATATCCAGGTTACAAAGTACTTAAACGTACTACGCTTAAGATTGTCTACAAGTCCCGTATGTAAACTTCCTTAGTGTCTCCTAAAGAGAGGAGGCGTTACCCCGATTGGGCTTGTCTTACCCACCTGAAGTAGAGCCTGAGAAGACTAAGAGAACTGGGTTGACAACATGCACAGTTTGTGTAGAACAAAGCCAAAACAGACGAGACCGTTGTTCGAAACAAACAACCCGTATTATCCACTTCACAATTCGTGGGGAGGGGGGGAATTAAGGCCTTGCACTCTTCATTTGCCAGCTGCCCGAACGCAGCTTTTTTGGCAGTGGGGAGGGGGTAGATTGCTGAAGGTCTAGGAAGATGCGATGGCAACACCGCCCATTTCTTCCAGTGCACACTGTGTTGTACGCTTGGGTGTTTCCGCCCCCTGAACTTCCTCTCTCCTGGCTCTGCTATCCAGTTCCTGGAGGAGAGGGTTTTGGTGGGGAAAAGCCTATGTGAGGAAAGGGTTTGGCTGGGTTGCCCCAGCACCAATGTATTTGCCCAGCAGCGACCGTGTTCTGAACATGTTCTGCTTCCGTCCCTTCTGTTTGGACCCCCATCTTAATCATCCAGTTAGCAATTTTTGATTCAAACTAGTGGTAAGGCTTATTCACAAATGCAGTAAATTTACAGATTTATATCTTAAATTCACTAATTTTGAGGCTGGAACAAAACAAACAAACAGAGAAAGGGGGAAAAACCTCCTGCCCAAATATAGTTATAAAAGAGTGTAAATGGAAAACAATTGGCACTAGAGATTAAAAGAATAGTTAACCATAGTTGAAAAAGATTGCCTAAAACGCTTACCCTAATCTACCATGGAAATATAAAAGTTTATATTTTTGAAAATATATACTGTATTAAAGTCTGAAAGCTTATTCTTTGAAACAGAAGAGACCCAACCAAACCACAGTTTATGTACAGAAAAAATATACATGCAAGACAAACACACAAAAATGAATTGCTTACTTTTCCATATCTACAAATGCAAAAACTGTAGATCTTTAAAGATTTGTACAAAAACCTTTACATGAAATAATACAATATACTTAACAACCATTTTTCATTTATTTGTATTAAATACTGTGAATATTAATAAAGTATTCCATCTAGTATATATAGTACACCTATAAACCCAGTGACTATAGAAAACTAAAAGTGGATGAAGAAGCTTTTTAAAAATCATCACTGGTCATTTTAAAAAAAGACTCCACTGAAATCAGATTAATCATTATGATATGAGTCTTTTAAAAAAAGTTTAAAATCTTTAGAGTTCATTTATTAAATATGAATAAATTGTATTCAGTGTGTTTTGATTTTTCACTAGCCAAGAAAATGCAAAAACAACGATACTTTGAAAATGCTGTTGAAGGAACTATTAATGTTGACAGTCAGGTGAGTGACGACAATTCTTCATTCTTAAGACCACAATTTCATACTCCAAAAATTATATCTAAAATGTCTTCCCACTGGTGCATTAACAGATCTGACACACCATTTGGGGTTATACCACTGACTTAATAAAAAAGGATGTTTTGCCACATATTTTGATTCATATTGCCCATTTGCTTAGTCATATACAGCAAATACTTTCCTACAAATTTATGTCCAAGAGTATGACTTCAGTTCCACACATTGATTCATAAGATGTTAGCTGGACCACAGTAGCAAATACTATTTTAGTTTTTGAGATAATTCACCATCCTTGGCTGAGAATAGCAAACCATTCAGTCATTCCATTTTGACTGAAGAACTCAGGATCCGTTCTCAATGCACGTGGAATCATTTCCAATGCATATTCTAGAGGCCTTGAATATTGCTTTTCAAAAATATTTTAGACAGATCTGGGCTAGAAGCTAGGCTGTGCATTGACCTCAGAAGGTGAGGCTCTGCCAAAGATAGAGCAAAACAAAACAGACAAAGTAAAACTGTAGAATCCAATTGTGTCATTTGGAAGCAATGGAATTCAAGTGGAAAGCGATTTCGGCTTAATATTCAAAGGACAACAAAATGCAAAGAGGAAGAAAAGAACACGAGCATGAATGAGAAGTCGACGTGGGCGGAGTCTGACTATGTTCTTGATACTGATTGGGTGGCAGCTCTTCAAGGATGCAGGCAGGAACTCTTCCAGCCCTACCTGGAGATGGGACCTGCAAGCGAAGCAGAGACCCCGCCACTGAGCCAGGGCCCCATTTATGCCTTTCCAGAGAATTCAGTGACTTTTTAAAAGACAGCGTTAATCCCTGTCCCCAGTACCCATTTGTAAGGAACACGTTCCTTTTGCAGTTTTAACAGAAACCTGCTTATCAAACCTGCGAACAAGGCCTCAGATGAAGCACACCTTGTTTTGGCTCACCAGCTTCCTTGTTTAATTTTAAGAACATATTCCTTTTAATTCTCTGTGGAGAAATAATAAGAAAAAATCAATTCCTTGCTTCCAAGAAATATTGGTTAGGGATGACCTTCTACGAGCAAATGGCCACAGACTGTTCTGAGGAAAATCAATGTTTTTGTGCCGCTCCAGGGTGGAAGGGTCAGTCACTGAGGGCTGGAAAGAGAAGTAAAATATGAAAACCTCTGACCACCTACTCCACGGTCTACTACCTTCCTGCTGGATTCTTGCTCACTGAAAAATACAAGCTCACTGAAAAATAATAAACCTCCACTGAGGAAAGGCTCGGCTAAAATGAGAAGCTCATGAGGGTTAAGATCCATGCTCCACAGCACATGGAATGCTAAACCTTCACGGGTACCACAATTTAGGCAGTGTTCACCCTGTTGTTAATGCCCAGCCATTAAGAAAAATATCAAATATATTCGCTTAAAACTCAGCATACCTACCCTCACTGGACGACCTGTGCCCCACATTTTCCTTAAGGGATATTAAACAATGCCATCTAGGAACTGCACATTTCGGTACAATCTCCTGTATGAAGAAACAGGGATAAGGTGGCTGTTTTGTAATGCCCCACGACTTTCCAATGCAATGTCTTTTTTTCTTGTCCACACAGCTCAGTCTGTTTAAAGGAAGTCAAAGACTGGTACAGTTGTGCAAATATATCTCATCCTGGGTAATAATCAAATAAAATAACGATAACAACAACAACATAATAATAATTTAAGGAGACCAACTGTTAAATTGTCTAGGTATACATGTGTATGTGTGTGCATATATACATATATACACACATATATACATTTATATGTATAGCATGTGAGTATACACATGCACACACACACACCCCACACGCACCACATACAGACATGCACAAATAAATTAAATAAATTAACCAACAGCCAACAACAATTCTAAATAAGGACTTATTGTTGCAAAATTATTTTTAATACATTATACATATAAATATAATTCCACCTCCAGAATTAGTTCCACGGTTTACGTTTCAACAAACAAAAGTATTGAAATATCTGTCAAGCAGGCCTAAGCAGGGGGCCTTTTTGGCCTGAAGTTTAAATTGCACTGCTTGGGCCACTGCAGAGGCAAGTTGCTTATGATAATTCGGGGAAAAAGGGTAAGTCAAAGATATCTGCGGTGCGCCTTGAGGGCGACACTAGTGCTTTCCACCATGTGGAATGTATGCCTCTCTCCAGCCACACGTGCCCAGTTGCTGCTTTCTCAGCACAGCTGCAGCAAGGTGCAACCTTCAGCATTTGCGTGCACCTGCCTCTCCCGTTGTCCAACAGGTACTCGTCTTGCTAGGAACATCTGCTGAAACATCTGTATTTAACTCACAAGGAAACTGACACAACCATAGATATGTAAGATACACTGCCACATATTCCTCTGAGGGATTTATTGGATCTCGGTTTTACTTTTACTCGATTTTTCAAACCCTGGTGACATCTGAAAATCGCGTGGAACATTTTTCCCACTTGCTGCCAAGTCGCAGAATGATGTCAGACTTCATAAATTTTGTCTTGCAGATAGCTGAATAATGAATCCAGTCCTTTGGAAGAACTCCAGAGCTGTTTCAACATCTGACATTCTTTCTCATTTACATCTTCAAGGCCAGATTTCAGGAAACTCCGAACTAGGCATTTAGATTCTTCCAGCACCTAAGAAAAGAATTTACAACTCTGTTTCACTATTTGAACCTGGTGATAGCTCTGTGGCTGATCTGCTCCCGAAAGCAGCAGACTCCGCGGAGCTGGCTGACTGCAGCTCAGAGCCTTGTCCAAGAGACCTGTAGCTTAATTTCCAAAGCTGTGCTCTATGGCAAAGCGATCTGTTCATTTCTGGTATCTGCTTGGCCGAGAGGAAGTGGGGAAAGGTCATGACAATTGTGCCATCTTCTCCCACTGGAAACGGGAGGAAACATCTAGAGGAAATGGGGACCATAGTCCTGTTCAGCTAAAATGCTAAGTAGTGCCACTCACCACACAAACAGGAATGGGGCTGCGCCAGGCAGCCTGACTCCGATGTCCTGTCGTAGCACAGCCGCACCCACAGGCTGCCACACATGCAGTGTGGATGCCTGCAGTGGGGAGCTCTTTGCAAGAGCTTGTACACATGTTGGTGGTTGTATGTGAATAGGACTGCACGTGATTGTGAGCCCCAGCCTTCTGGGGGTCTACATCCCACGGAAATCCACTCAGCACATCCCCTCTTCTGGCCTGCATAAGTTTAACCACTTGGCGTTAACACCTGAATAGGCCTTCTCTTGACTGATCCATTTATCCGCTCATACAATCTACTCCTAGTGATGAAGATTGCTTTCATAAAAGAAACAATTTATGTTTTGAATGTTATGTTAACATAAATGCTAAGAAGCCAGAAGCCATGAAATCCATGCTTATATTTTGCTTTTGCCCATGAGTAGCGCTCTCTCTCTCTCTCTCTAATTATCTAAAGCATTTCTCTTCCCAAGGCACTTGAGATTACTTCCAAGTCCATGAACGACTTGGGGACAACAGATTGACTGAGGGAATTTCCCAGTTTCCTTGAAAAAAAGGGGAAAAAATGGGAAAAAATCCCATTCAAACCCAGGAACTTGGAAAACAGTTTCCCGTTTAACATTCTTATTGGTTTTATAATTTGAAATGTCTTGTATAAATTATTTTATTTTGCAAAGTTCTTTTAACCATTGAAAGTCACTTTGGATTATTACTGAAGCAGAAACTAATTTACCAAAGAAAACTGGGGGAGAAGGAAGAAATCTTCACTTCACTTGTTAATGTCCCCCTAATCTCTCGCTCTCCTTTTCAGGGTTCTGTGGCCCACGCGGCTACATTGCAGCATCAGATCTTGGCCAAATAGGAACGAGGACTTGGTAGTTAACAAGGGAAAATGAAAATGCAGGGTCGGGCCCGGCCCTGCACATATGAGAGGTGCAGGGACGGTTGCACTTGCGTGGGCATCCACAAGCAGGTGCCCAGCGTGGGGCGGCCCCGGGCACCTGCAGCAGGGCCACTGTTTTCCAAGGTGTGTGGGGCACTGGGCCAGGTGGCTTTTGAGAGTCATTGCATGTTCATCTTGTTTACATGATCAGCTGCCCCGGGGACTTCTCTTTTTGGGGGAACACCTGCGTGGGCCTTGGGACCACCCTTAAGGCCCACTCACCCTGGCCTTAGTCTGCATCTCAGGGAAGGTGCTTGAACAGCGGAAGCAGCTGGTGCACAGGACTCACAGGTGGTTAGCTTGGCCTTCAAGAATCCTCATCTTCTGTTCATTTCTCCCAATTAACACCCAGAATAAGAGCCTCACTAAATTGGACTGACTCACACAATTTAATTTTACAAAAAAGTGCCCTTCATCCTTGGGAATATTTTGCAGGTGTATAAAATCACACTATGATAAGCAGCATTTGTTGTTCACATAAAGGAAAGTTTAAGCCAGCCATATTCTTTCGGCTATGACTGACTAGAGTTGGAAACCAGACGATGGATTCAGGGTGCAAACTTAGGTGTGTATGGGGAGAAATAAGACCTACAAATCCCAGCATTCCTCAGTCAGCCAGCCATGGGACCTTTCGCTGCTTATTTATGAACAGGATCGTGCCCTAAATTGACCTTTGTTTGGACCCAGCAGTGAGCATGCGTCTACCAGGTAACATGGCACGCACTCATCCCCTGGAGCTGAGAATAATTAGCAGAAGCAGTGCCTTGCGTAAGATAGTTTCTTGCAAATGCTGGTGATCTTTAAATTGGGGAGCATCTGAAGCCACCGTTTATCGAACACCCTGCATCTCTTACCACTGCACTGCAGGATGCCATTTCCTTTACTCTCAGCATTACTTCTTGCCCAAACGTTGTCGGCCAAAAGACTTGGGAGACGAGTCCTCGGCTGCAGGCTTCCTGTGCAGTCAGCTTCCTTCCGCAAAACAGCATCTCATTTGCCTGCAACAACCAAACCTATTTGAGTGGCGTGGCCAGGTATGCCGCGTGACCAGCATGGTCCAAGGTGCCACGGTTCTGCAGAAACATCCATATGCTAATTTGCGGGCTGATGTGCATGTTCAGAAATGCTGACCAAGTTTTTCTATTTCCAGCAGAAATAGAGTATGACGCTCTCACCACTGTGGGCGGGCCATGGCCAGGTCATGTGGGGGCCCACCTGCTTGGTCCAATCTGTAGGCACTAAATGCTGAGCGTCTTGCTCTCCTGGATCGGCACATACAGACTGGGTGTACAAGATTTAACATCCCGTCTTACTGTCCCGATGAGCACCTTCCAGACAGCTCCTCTCCCCGAAGATGTGAAAAATTACATTGCTAAAATCCAAATTCTAAAAGCAGCATAAGCACCACATGCTTCAGAATGCACAACTGTTCTGCACAGAAGATAAACGTTCAGCTCAGGAACGTTTCCGGCTGCAATCCTAGGCACACCTGCCCTGGAATGTAAGCTCCCCTTGCTTCTGAGTAGATATGCACAGAATGCTGCTTTCAAATGCTTAAAAGCAAGCACACAAGCGAAGAAAAACAAGTCTTACTTAAAACAGAGCAACAGAGGAGCCCGTGAAGCTTTTTAGTGGATGCTCTTGTGGACCGTCTGTTCACATGTGCCCCTGCCTAGGGCAGTACAATTCCTCACTGACTGGAATGCATGCACTAAGCCATTTTAAATCTTGAGACGCAGTGCAAAGCATTCCATAATTTCCAGTGGGGAATTACATATGCTTCAGTCATCAGGTCTTGCCTCGAACACAGGTCTGGGGATTAAAACTGGCCATGCCTAGGAAAGGGGAACTAAATGCATCACTATTGATGGGGGACACTTGGCTCAACGATACTTCAAGTGAGAAGTATCTTGGAATTATTGTAAATCACAAGCTGAACATGAGCAAACAGTGTGATGTGGCTGCAAAAAGGGCAAATGTTGTCTGAGGCTGCGTTAATAGAAGTATAACTTCCAAATCACATGAAATACCAGTTCCCCTTTACTCAGCACTGGCTGGGCTTCATCTGGAGTACTCTGACCAGTTCTGGGTGCCACAATTCAAGAAAGATGCAGACAAACTGGAAAGGATTCAGAGGGCAACTAGAATGATCCAGGGACTGGAAACAAAGCCCTATGCAGACAGATTGAAAGAACTGGGCATGTTTAGCTTGGGGAAGAGAAGACTGATATGATAGCACTTGTCAACTCTTGAAAGGCTGCCACACAGAAGAGGGGCAGGCGTTCTTCTCTATCATCCCAGAGTGTAGGATGCAGAGTAATGGGCTCAAGTTGCAAGAAGCCAGATTCTGGCTGGGCATCAGGAAGATCTTGCTTACTGTTAGAGCGGTACGACAGTGGAACCTCTTCCCTAGGGTGGAAGTGGCTCCTCCATGCTGGAGGCATTCCAGATGTAGTTGGAAAGCCATCTGCCAGGGATGCACTGAGCAGGGGACTGGAACTTTTTTGGATCCTTCCCACTTGACTATTCTATGCTAGCAGCTGTTTCAGTGCTTTCCAACAGAGTTGGGGAAACACTCATATCACACCTCTCTTAAAGGAACTAGCAGCCAATATGTTTCTGGTCCGAGTTCAGGGTGTTACATGATGTTTAAACTCCTAAACAGCTTGGGACCTCAATATTTGAAGGTTCCCCCTGAATACTGTTCACCTTTTGGAGTGACTGTCAAAAGGCTTTCTCTTTCTTCATCCCTTTGGCTGCTGTCCAATATAAGATGAGAAAGAGAGCCTTCTTAGCTGTGGCACCTGGTCTTGCAACCCACCTCCTTGGAAGCCTGGCACTGGCATCATTTTTCTGCCAAGTTAAAACCTTCCTATCGACTCAAACTTTGAGTCTTTGATTGACTTTCTTGGGTTATTAATGCTGGTTTTTATTACTGTAATTTTAAACTGGTTTTTTATGGCTGTGTCCCATCCTGAGATCAATTGATGTAGGTTGGGTTAACCATATTTTAATCAATATTGGGTGGCACGTACCTCAGCCATAGGGGATCAATTTGTGCATATGCAAGGGATTTATACCAGAAATGTATTGAACCCAGAGGAAAAAAATAACACATGCTCTTGCCAAAAAACAAAACAAAATAAAAGTGAAAAAGAACAAGGGATGTGCAAACAGAAGACAATGTTTGGATTTTGGTTCGCTTCTCTTGTGCCACGCTCTTCCGCTCAGTTGGAAAGCAGAAGAGCACCTTTGCATCCAAGACGCTTTTGCGCACCCCAAGATCCAAGCCACCCCAAAGAAAAACCATACAAGAGGCACTCTTACCAGAGCAACACCCAATATCTGTGGGAATGTGTATGATGAACAGCCAGCGGGCGTGAGCCGAATTGTTGCATAAGGCGTCTGGAACCAGGCCTTTTCACTTGCCCACACAATATCACAGAGGGGCAAGATCGAGGCCCCCAAGCCCAGAGCAGGCCCATTGATTGCAACCACAATGGGCTTCTTAAACTGAATGAATGCTTTTACAAAATCCCTAGAAGGAAAAGAAGCAGAAGGACTCTTATAAATCACATTCTATAATGTCAGCACCTTACTGGAAGATGATGATGATATCATTGCACTGTGTTTCTATCCCACCATTTTTCTCTTGTGAGGAGCTCATGGCAGCTTCCAGAGCTCCACTTTATCCTCACAGCAAGAACCCTGTGAGGTAGGTTGCGCTGTGGGAGAGCAAATGGCCTGAAGTCACTGGTTTGTTGGCTGATTAGAACCTGGATCTCCCAGGTCCCCAGTCCAGCCCTCTCAGCACATGCTCTCTCTTAATGGAAGACTTTTGCCTTACTGGGTGACCCCAGAGTCCCACTCCCCCAGGACTGATTGCAACAGGGGGCAAGCCAGCTGCTGAGAGCCACTTGTGTCAGCTTGTCCCTAGTACAGAGTAACACGGAAGCTCAGTTCCCAACTATGGTGTCTCCAGCACAGCTTGGGTTCAGGGTCCAGGATTAGGTATTATTTTTTTGGATAACTATTTAACTGAGCATAAGGAACACGTGCACCTGACTTCTTGGTGGTTCAGTTTTAATGGGAACTTAAAGCTGTTCACACACTGTTTCCTTCCTGCAGGGTGTTTCTGCTTTTAAAAAAGCATAATCCACATTTATTCACTGCATTCATTCTTTGCCTTGAACATCACACACCAAACCAATATTTTAAAAACAACTTCTAAATGATGAAAATGGGAGATGGGTTTCCCACATTACCAGCTCCTGGGCCTTTCCAAAACCTTCACAACTTCCCAAATCATCCCCAACTGGAGTTGTGGGAACTTTCGGCAAACAGAACCTCAAGGTAGAGCAGAAGCTGTGCTATACTGAGTTCAGACAACATAAGCCCCACTCAAGGACTGGGGTGGGTGAGGAAGCTTCTTTTGGGGGTGAGCATCTATTGGATTCCCTGGGCTTGGCTCCCCAGACCCCCGTCTGCTTCGACACGGCTGTGGGTCTGAGTTCCTGACCAGGGACTCCAGCACTTGCCAGCTATCACCAGGAATGGACCCTCCTCCACCCTGGGTGCAGCAGCCTTTGCTTGCACTGCTGCACATGACATGGAAGAAGGCTGTCGGACGCACAACCTTCCTTGCCTGCACATTCACAGATGCCCTCTTGGTGCCAGGAGGTGTCTCGTGGTGCCAGGCACACGAGAAGTCTGTGAGCCCTGGAGGGACAGATGCTGCGGAGCTGAGCTGTGGTTGAGCAGTGGTTCAACACAGGATGTCTTGTCTGAAGCCAGATGAGATGACAAAGCACAGGGAATAGAGACAGGTTTCCTTACCTGTAACTGTCGTTCTTCCAGTGGTCATCTGTGCATTCACACATATGGGCTCTTTGCACATGCGTGGAGTGGTTTTTCGGGGGAGATTCTAATGCTGATTAATTAGTATTCGGCAGGAGGCTGGCCCCCAACGCAGGCAGCATGAGGGCGGGGCTCTGGCCGAGACCAAAGTTTAAGCTGAGACCACCATCGTCACTGTGTCACCGATGCAGAACAACCCATGTGTCCAAAGAGAGACACCAGAGGGGATGGCGGGTGGGTATGTGTGAATGCACAGATGACCACTCGAAGAACAACAGCTACAGGTAAGGAAACCTGTGTCTGTTCTTCATGGTCTCTGTGCATCACATGCATGGGCGCCTGGCGAGCTTTCCTCAAGGAGAAGGGTGGTGTTGCTCAGTGCACCAAAGAGGAGAGGACAGATCTGCTGAAGACGCAGTCCTCTCTTGATCTGACACCAAGGTGGTTGTGTTGAACGAAGGTTGATGGATTCGACCATGTGGCTGCCTTACAGAGGTCAGTCAGGGGCACTCCAGCGTCGTGTGCGGTGGAGGTGGACACAGCTCTAGCTGAGTAAGCTTTGACAGGCCCAGAAAGCTGAAGGCCAGAAAGGTCATAGGCCAGACAAATGGTATGGACAATCCACCTAGAGAGCCTCTGAGGAGATCGGGTGTCCTCTGCATGGCTCACCGTAAAGGATGAACAGCCTTTGAGTTTGTCTGAGAGGCTGGGTCTTGATTTATAAAAGGCAAGACTCCTGACATTGAGGGAATGTAACACAGTCTCTATAGGAGTAGGCAGATTCTGGAAGAACGAGGGCAGGATTACTGGCTCGTTCATGTGAAAGTACGACACTACTTCACTACTAGGCAGGAAGGTAGGATCAGGCTGGAGGATGACCTTGCCTTCATGAAAGACTGCATATGGAGCGCCAGTCTGGAGGGCTGCCAGTTCAGCTGCTTAAGTAATGGCCACAAGCAAAGCTGTTTTTCATGACAGGAGGTGGCGATCGCATGAATGCATAGGCTCAAATGGAGACTTGGGAAGTGTGTGAAGGACGACAGACAGGCTCCATGATGGAGGAGGAGTTAAATTCAGAATCCCCTTGAGAAACTTGCAGATCAGGGGATGAGAGAAAGCTGTACGTCCTTGGATTGGGTCGTGAAAAGCCGAGATGGCAGCCATGTAGACCTTAATCAATGAATAGCAGAGACCTCTTTTGTATAGGGAGTTTAAAAATGAAAGAATTTGAACTGGAGAGGCTGCAGCTGGAGAATAATTATGCTGCTCTGCAAAGGCCTCAAAAGTTGGCCATTTTGCATGTATGACTTGTGAGTGGGCAGTTTAAGTGATGTGTCCAGCACAAACTTGAGGTCAGGAGGAACTAGGTCTGACAAATCCTCCATGCTATGAGACGAAGCGTCAATAGGTTGGGATAGAGAGTTCTGCCATGATCTTGGGAGAGAAGGTCATTCCTGTTGGGTAGATGGCAGAACATTTGTTTGGACAGGTCGATCAGGAGAGGGAACCTGGCCCACCAAGGAACGATAAGCATTGCGTTTGTACAATCTCAAGGAATCTTTGCTAAGACCCTTGGAGTTAGCAGAAAGGGGAGAAATAGATAAAACAGTTTCCCATTCCAAGATAGGAGAAAGGCATCTCCTAGAGAGTGTTTGCCGAGACGGGACCTTGAGCAGAGCTGGGCACGGACCTTGCTGTGTTCGGTAGTGAACAAGTCTACCTGGGGCATGCCCCCACAGTCCCAGAGGGTTTGCAGGACTGCAGGATGGAGTTCCCACTTGTGGCATGTGGTGAAAACCCTGCTCAAGAAGTCTGCTAGAACATTGGTCGTGCCGGCCACATGCAGGGCAGTTAGTGGGGCTCTCTTGGTTATGCAGCAGTGCCAAATGGTCATGGCAAGATGTGCCACACTGCTTGACCTGGTTCTGCCCTGCTTGTTTATGTATGCCACAACAGTACTATTGTCTGTAAGAACTCTGATGTGGCGATCTTGGATACAATTCTGGAAGGTGACCGAAGCCTTCTTGATTGCCAGGAGCTTGAGGAAGTTGATATGGTGGCAGCTTTCTCAGGGACTCCACCTGGACTGGATGGTGGCCTGTCCACAATGGGCACCCCAACCAAGGAGGGAGGCGTCTGTCACAATAGGCACTTGCGGGTCCCGAGGGGAGAAGGGGACTCCAATAGCCGTACTGGCTGTTTTTGTCCACCAATGTAGTCATTTCCGGATCTGTGGAGGAAGACAGAGTCTGCTATGACGTGGCTGTATCACTGGATTGAAGGACACCAGGAACCAGAGCTGGAGAGGCCTCATGAAGAGATGTGCCAGAGGAACAACTTCGATTGCGGCCAACAAGAGTCCTAGAATGTGCTGGATCAATTTGGCAGTTGGCAAGGAGGTGTTGATCAGGGATCTGACCTCTCTGGACATGGTACGGAGTCTGTCCTGAGAGAGGAATGCTTTTGCCAGTATGGACTCGAGTCTGGCTCCAATGAAGTCGATTGACTGAGAAGGAGAAAGGTGAGATTTAGTTGTATTAAAGTCCCAAACTGGAAAGGAGGGAACAAATTAGCTGAGTCGCCTTGATGGAAGCTTCATGTGAGTGAGCTACAATAAGCCAGACATCGAGGTAAGGATATACATAAACACCATGGAGGCGGAGCAGACCACCGACATGCATTTGGTAAATACCCTGGGTGCTGCTGCTAGCCCAAAGGGAAGAATGGTAAATTGGAAATGTTTATCATCTATCTGGAATCGGAGGAAACGTCTATAGGATTCCTCAATCGTAATATGAAAATAGGCATCCTTTAAATCAATGGATATGAACCATGCACCTTCAGAGAGTAGGGGAGGAATGGCCTGAACAGAGGTCCATGATAGGACGAAGGCCTCCGTCCTTCTTTGGAACCATGCAGTACCTAGAACAGAATCCAGGATTTTTTGATGGTGCAGGTTCAATGGCTCCTTTATGAAACAGGGAGGAAATTTCCTGTAGCAGAGGTGGTGATGGAGCTGTTCGTTTCTGTACTGTAAAACAAGGGAGTGTATGGAACTTGATACAGGGCAATGATGGAAAGCAGCCATGAGTCTGAGGGGATGGCAGCCCAAGTGTGGAGAAAGGGCTGGAGAAGGTGGTTAAACATAGGAGAGTCAATGCAAGACGTCTGAAAGAGCCACATATGCCTTCCGGGAGCCTTCAGGAAGATCGAGCCCATGAGAGGGGATCTAGGCTGAGTGGCCATACACTCCCTAGTAGTAGTGGTGGCAAGGGACCTAGGCTGGGAGGAAGATCTATGCCACTTATATGAGGCATGTTGCCTTTGGGCATTGGTTGACTGAGCCCCAAGTGGCGTGCAGTGTTTCTGGCCTCTGGACCGAGTGCATTCGGTCATCAGTGGTCTTGTGGAACAAGCCAGCACCATGGAATGGCATGTCTTCTAGTCGTGCTCTGGCCCCCCCGACAGGCCGGAGGATCGAAGCCATGTGAAGCGGCGGAGACCTATTGCTCCTGCCATATTGCGAGCGCCACCCTCAGCCTGGTGTCTTGTATGGCTCGGTGAGTAGCCTCATTTTTAATCTCGTTCGCCAGGTCTTGGGCGTCTTTAGGTAGCAAGGAACATAGGGACGCCATTCTATCCCAAAGCATGAGGTGATATCTGGCCATGGTAGCTTGATAGTTGGCCATTTTTCTGGACAGGGCTGACGAGGAGTAGAAGTGGCAGCCAATAGCATCCAGGCGCCTGCCTTTCTTGTCAGATGGACTGCAATGCTCCCTTCTGGAGCGTGACTGGGCAGGCTCTACAATGACAAAGTTTGTCCGGAGGTGTTGAAACAGGAATTCAGTGTCTTTTTCTTGGACGCGATACATATTTTCGAGGTGGTGCGTCAGTGGGCCACGGATGCTGGGGATCTCCATTCGTGTTGGATCACATCCAGCACAGTTGGGAGCAGCGGAACGGTAACAGGTCTGGCGGACTCCACATAAGCAGCCTCGAAGACTGGGTCTTTGGTTCTCGAGGGTTCTTGCCTAGGATTAAGTCCTAGACTATGAGCCATTTGGAGAACCTGGGATGCAAAGAATCCAGTGTCCTCAGGTGGTTGAGATAGAGCCAAAAAAGTTCTCACAAGACCTGGTGGGACATCGGATTGCCGGTCCAGAAAAGATGCCATCGAGACCGAGTCCTCGGTCATTTGGCTGGAGAAATACACTTGGTACCGAGGCTCGGCTCTGTACCGGAGGGTGAGCTGATCGAGGAGGCGGAACTGGTGACTCCCAAATCTCTCCTTCGGACACCAAAGTGCTCCTTGGGGGTTGAAACGGTTGTAGGGATTGTCCTGGGTTCTCCTGGCTTTGGGGTGCCGCCGCATCTCCAGTACATGGGAGTTGTAGTACTGGTGGCAAGGGACCACTGTCTAGCCCAAAGGGAAGAACGGTAGGCTGCTAGGTACTGACAACTCAGAGCACAAATGGGCGCTTTTTGTGCTTCCCTTCTCTTTAATAAAGGGTAAGCGACTTTGGAGGCGATGCTTTCTTTTCTGCCTTCTTTTGTTTTGCCACCTTGGGCATTTTTGCCAGTGGGGGAGGTGGCGAGTCATCTGAGTTTTGAGCCAAAGCTGGAGAAGTGGACAGCTGAGGGTCTTCGGTGTCTAAGGTGTGGCTCCAAAGTTCCCCTTTTCAATGGTCAGCCCGGTGTTTCCTTGCCTGCTTTGTAAAAGCTTGGCCGTGATAACAAGACTCGATGACGTGAGACTCTCCCAGGCAAAACAAACAAAGGGAGTGGCCGTTGTTTGGTGGGAGCTTGTTCCCGCACGTGGTACTGTCGTGGAAAGCAGCCTTCAGTGCCATTGCCTGGCCAGCAAGGCATGATGAAACCTTCAGCGGTAACCACTGTAGGATATGAATAACCTTTTCTTTCTTTTTTTGGGCTTTGAGCAATAGAGAGAAGATAAGAGAGAAAAACCTGACAAGCGTATAGCTCACATATAGCCTTTACGTATAGCTCATGAGGTAAGTTGGAGAAGAACTTCCCAACGCGCTCATGATGGCGGTTGAAGAAGAACTGAGGCCTTGGCCGGAGTCACGCCTTCATGCTGGCTGCATTGGGAACTGGACTCTTGCCAAATACTAATTAATCAGCTTTAGAATCTTCCTGAAAAACCGCTCCACGCATGTGCGAAGAGCCCATATGTGTGATACACAGAAACCACGAAGAATAACCATAGTTTACAACCCAACAAGAAACTATGGGTTCTCTTCATGCGTTGTGTATGGTTCCCAACCCACATTTCAGCAACAGCCCATGACGCAACAACCAAAGCTTAACCCCCACACATGTGGGTTCCCATGCTGTCTGTGTCCACCGATCCATCTGGTTCAGAACTGACAGCAGGGCCTGGCAACGGCACTCCAGGATTTCAGGGAGACGCTTTCGCCAGTTCTAGCTGTAGCTAGAGGATTGAAGCTGGGACCTTTTGCATGCGAATGGTGAACTCTTGCCAGGGAGGAGGTTGTCTAATTTTTGCTTTGTTTGGTGGAGATCTAGTCCCACTGAGCAGACAGAAGGGAGTTTAAAGCATTTTAGGTGAGCCCATTCCAGATCCTTTACAGTGCAAGCCTATGGGCATCTCCTTAGACACACTGACTTACTCCTAGACGGGTACGTGTAGGATTGCAGACTATACCCCTTAATCATTTGTGGGCATTTATTTGCCAGTGAACTTATATGCAGACTGCTCCTTCCACACACAAGTCCAAGTTTCCATGATGAACTTTTATTCCCCTTTCTGACTTGCAAAGCCAGAAGTGCAGGGCAGTATAACTTGTAAATAAAGGGACTTTTATGGTTCAGTCCCAAGTTGGCTACAAATGCTGGGAGTAGCAGGACATCTTTATGAGCAGATGTGCAGGGGGTTGCACCCTTAACCATGCAAGGCCATTGCTGCTTGGTGCAATAAAGGCAAACAATAAACCAACAAGCATCTTAAGTTAAAAGAAAATCTTACTCGCCCTCCCCTCACATGTCCTAACCGAGTGGCTAAGGCAAGCCCGAGTCACCTTATAGCTTCAGCAATTCTAGTGCTTTCCTTTCTTCTATCGTTGGATAACCTGCCAATTAAATAGGAGTAATCTAGGCCGCTGCAGAAGACGCTTCCCACTGCGCTGAGGAGCAGGAGTTTACTGTCATCAGCAGATGCATTGCACAACGCTCGCCGGACCTCCTTCATGATCTGTGGAGAATCCAAAAGAATACTGTTCTTCCACACACGTACAGGCAATTGCCAGTCGAAAACAAATGACCCCAAAGATAACTCTTGTGGTTTCAGCAACTCCCATTTGACTGATATAATGTCTGTGTTCATGATCCTTAGGTCTCTGCATTCTTGAAGTTTTTCTCAAAGCTGCACACTATTTGAGGAATATATTCAGAATGTTCTTGTTAGATCAAATGTTCCCCAACTTCAAAACCAACAGCTACGGGCTTCAGAAAGAAGGACCAGAAAACATCAAGACTACATTAGCTTGTTTTGGGGCTTGCCAAGTCTTCACAATAGGTCACAGGAAGTAGTACCTCCCCGTCTTTCTTCCAGAAAAGTTTTTTGGCTTGGCCTTGGAGTGAAAGTGCTTCCAGCCACTGAGTTCCTAGAGCTACCCGTAAAAAGTCACTATGCTGCTCCAGCTTTCCTCAAGACCATTTTTCTGGCAAGAAAGAGATGGAAGAAACAGTTCCTGCAAATTTGAATGAGGCAGGGTTCTGTGAGTGATGCCTTTTTAAAACATGCGTGTGAGTAAACAGATTCCTATTTCCCAGGGCTCACCTTTCCTCCCACCAGGGTCCCTAGTAGGAAGTGGTTGTCTCATGTGTCTATTTTAGTACCACTGCTATTTATTTCATTTCTATACCTCCCAATAGCCAAAGCTCTCTGGGCTGTTTATAATAGCTCAAGCAAGCAGTATAATAAAACACCATAACATCTTTTTAGAAAGTCAGACATTTTAAAACAAACAAACAAAGCTAAAGCAACATGCTATGAAGAGCAGTCTATAAAAATACTTGGGATGGGTAACTCCTTCAAGTCGTTGAATACCCATATATATCTTGTAAAAGCCTCAGCATAAAGGGCCATCTCAACCTGATACTACCATGACAAGGCTGGCACCGGGTGGGCCTCAGAGGGAAGAGCATTACGTGGATGGGGCCACCAGAGAGAAAGTGCTCCCACTGCTGCTGCCCTCCAGGCTCCTTTGGAATTGGCTGCAGATGTTGAACCGTATAGATTGCTGTCTGGGAAGAGACACTCCATCAAGTCCCACTTGTATGGGTCCCATTTATTAAGCTGGTGGTTGTAAAGCTGCAGCTTCTAAACAGACTTCAAGAGCAGCCCACATAGAGTGCACCGCAGTAATCTAATTTAGAGATGACCAGGAAATAGGATATTGGAACCAGGCTATTCTTGTCTAGATAGGGGCACAACTGGGACACCAGCTGGAGCGGGCAGAAAGTGTATCACAGCTACAGGTGCCAAAGATGGTTCAAGGAGAACCTCCAAGCTTTGAACCAGCTCCTTCAAAGGGAGTGCCTCCCTGACCAGAACCAGTTGAGCACCCTACTTCGAGAGGGGAACCACCCACTAACAACATCTCAGCCTTGTCTGGATCGAGCTTCAGGTTTGTCAGCTCTCATCTAGTCCACTGCTGCAGCCAAGCACCAGTTTAGCACATTCACAGCCACACCTGCTCAAAATGACAAAGAGGAATGTAACTGTGTGTCCTCAGCACACTCCATGGCAAAGCACTCCAAAACTCTGGATGGCATCACTCAGCTCTTGAATAAGGATAGAACAAATCCCTGAGGAATTCCATGCTGGAGGATCCATGAGGTTGAACAATATTCTCCAAGCACCACCTTTTGGAGATGGCTTTCCAAGTAGGGGTGAAACCACTATAATAGTTCTCCCCACTCCCAACTCAGACAGTCACCCCAGAAGGATATCAAGGTCAATAGTACTGAAAGGCACTAAAAGATCCAGGAGTGTCAACAGGGTCACACTCCACTTGTCTCTCTCCTAGCATAGGTCATCATACAAGGCCACCCAAGATATTTCTGTGCCATAGCCTGGCATGAACTCCAGTTAAAATGGATCCATGTAGTCAGTCTCGGCCAAGAGTGTGCAGAGTTGGTTGGCAACCATGTTGTCAAGGACTTTACCCAGAAATTAAACATTTCTACCTTCTAAATGGATAAGGTCTTCTGGTTTGCAGAAAGATTTTTCAGGAATGGTCTCATGGACCACTCCCTCTCACAAGGAGGAGATGGTCCAGCTGGTTATTCCTTCCTTGTTGGCCTCTATAGGGCAGGAGGAACAAGGTTCTAGTGCAGATCTGGTTGCATAACACAGAGACACCAGGCAAATAATTTCCCGTTTTCTTCCCCCATACCTGCAGACCAGCTGAAATGCAATGACCAGGTTCTGAAGAATCGTTAATTAATTGATTGATTGATTGATTTATATCCTGCCTTTTTCCTACAAAGGGCTCAAGGCAGCTTACATCTCCTCCTCTATCTTATCCCCACAACAACCCTGTGAGGTAGATTGGGCTGAGAGTCTGTGACTGGCCCATAGTCACCCAGTTGGTTCCATGGCCGAGCGGGGACTAGAACCCAGATCGTCTGAGTCCCAGTCCCACGCTCTTAACCACTACACCACACTGGCTCTCGATTAATTAATTAATTGAGGAGAAAGGGTCATAAACGATTGTTCTGACAACCCAAAGCCTGTGCCTTCCAGAAGTCAACATCAAGCTTCCCATTTTAGGGAATGTAGGATGGACTGGGTAAGGGGGGCGTTATTGGTGGCCAGACTGAGGTTGACCTTGAAGAGGGGTGGGGACAATCAGTTCCAGCCCTGACAACCAGGCTCTTTCCTGACTGCCAAGCACCTCCTTCCGCTCCCTCCAGGCTACACCTTTTGCGTATGAACACAGGCAAGCTGGTCACAGCTGCAGTGTAGGCTGTCCCATGCCCAAGGTACAAGCTATCTCAGATGGCATACTTTTCTCTTAATTGTTCTCTTGGGCGGTTGTCTCTGCAGAATTATCTCAACTTGGAGAATGATGGGAAAAACCAACTATTCCAAAACGTATCATGTCTGAATATATTACCATTCAGGGTTAATTCAGGAAAAAAGTAATCACTGAATACAATAATTACCTGAAACAGCAACATGGCCCTTGTTCAAGTCTCAAAAAACCCGACTTTTGAATGGATTCCAAATATACTGCCTATAATTCTAATCTAATTTAAAATATTGTAGGCAATACTGATAAAGTTAGGAATGGAATGTCAAGGGAGATCTTTTATTGGCGGAGAAAGAGAAATTTTAAATACAAATCAAGACTGATTTTAACCCACTTTCAGGAAGTTTTCTCTTTGCTTTGATGTTCACCTGCATACCTCTGGAGTCAGTGCATTGTTATCTGAGGTCTGACTGGACAGGAGGATGTGTGTGAATCCATCTTCTTTCCGTACAACAATGTCTCTGAACCGACAGTTGCTCTCGTTTTGACGCACACTGTACCTGAGTCTCTTATCAAAGACGTAATCTTTTTCCCCTTCCAACTTCTTTTTCACAGTGCTATGAAGATTCAGGCTCCCATTTGCTAGAGAAGAACCTTTCAAAATGCAAAGAGCGAAAGAAAACACGCATCATTATCTGCAGAAAACCCAAAAGAGGCAAGCAGAAGTGCGTCTAGTGAGCACTGATGCGGAGCAGAGAAACAACCTTCTCAGTGCGCATGTCCAAATTATGGAATTCATTTATTTGGTCTCATGAGACTCATTTGGCAGCCTCTCCTCTGCTTTGTTCTGCCCAATGCTTTTAATTTATCTAATGCATGTACCTCTGTTTCATCTTAATATTATTTGAATGGAACATTATTTTATACTTGTTTTGGATTGTTTGAATCCACCTGAAATGGTGTGTAAACACTGGAAGGGTGGCATTATAAATTCCGCCCCAATTAACTTGAATTAGCACATTGTACTGAGGACTTTCTGTGTTCACTTAAGCTCAGAAATTTCAGGAGTATATGAAGGGGGCCATACGTTTAAAAGATACATGATCGGCAATATTTATTTATTTATTATATTTATATTCTGCAACCCCTATATGGTGTAGCAGTGGGGCGGGGGAGGAACCGTGGCCCTTCAAAGGTTTTCTGGATCTGAATTCATTGTTGGTCCTTAAATCTGAACAGAAATGAGCAATTTTGGCTCTGGACAGCCTGGTAAAATTCACATCAGACACAAATTTTGTACAGCTGGGGTATGGATATGGATATGCATTTCATAGCCTGGCTTCATATTTGCTTAAAGCTCTGGTGAACTACCATTAGCAAGGATAAATTTTGACACAATTCTATGCATATTTCAATAGCAAAAAGTCCTACGATTCAAAGAATGCCCAAGCAAGGCATACTTTCACCTCGGTCTCCTTGGAAGCATCGAAACCTAACCCTAACAATGGACAGCTAATCCTACCAGTCTCTACAAACATTATACTCCAGACATCATAGCCTCTATAGATACTATATTTCATACACAAAGGGTTAGATCCAGAGTAGACCTTTTGGAATCAATGGGAGCAGTCATTCAGTTCCACTGATTTCTTTAGTTCTGCTCCAAATGTGCCCAAATCTGGCTCAGTTTATTTACCACATACTGCATATTGCAACTACTGCCATGATTGTGCTTATTAAGAAGCTATTTTAAATACCTAATACTGTTATAAAAACTTTACAAATTATATTGCTTTATCTCAGTTTTCCAGCTAAGCACTTTAACTAGATGCAACAACTTTAAAGGAGTCCTACTGGAGATACTTTGCGAAATAAGGATTAAGGATGGTGATTCTTAATCATACAGAAAACTCCTTTTTTCCTCAGTTTATAATTGCCCATATGAAGTTCTTGATGAGAGTTATTTTCCCCCTCCCTTCTTTCAACCAGCATTACATGGAAGAATAGTAGTATTTGATTTTTCATCAAAATATTTATTGTTTTTAGTCAAAGGATATTGCAAACAGTACAAAAGTAAATCTATAAATCAAAGGCATAAGTATTTGGGAATTCCAGTACTCATCTGCTGTCAGTTAAAACTTGAATGCAACTTTCATTAGGACTTCTTAAGAAAGCCAAACAATCCACCTGCCCCCAAACAGAGAAAAACTCATGTTTAGACGACCTTGGCTCATCCAGTTGGTGGATCCCCTTAACAGTCTATCCCCCGCTTTCTTCCCCATACTGGAATTTTCCCGGCTGCTGCTGCAAACGTGATAAGACGCCCATGTCTGAGAATAGGTGCACCACGGTATCGTTTGTTGACTGCCCTGTACACTGACACACATAATAAGATATATATTTTGTTCTGTCAGAATCATATAGTTGGAGGAATAGGAGATGCGGGCCATCTCACAGAAAGTTAAGTGAGTGCTTTCAGAAATACATCCTTCCAAATAAGCAGCTGACGTCTGCCAATACCTGAGTCCTCTAACTTTTTCCTTGACAGTGGCAAGTTGCTATCTTGCAGGAAAACACTGCAAGTTGATGATCTTTTTTCATGATAGCATGCCATGGGGCAGAAAGGGTGTTAGTAATTTTCCTTTCCATAAATTTTCTTTTTCATGGAGTAAAATCTGTTTACCAAGCTTAGGCTACCAGTCACTTACTGCTACATGGCCCATGCTTTTTAAAAAATGCAATATTATATACCGCCAGCTTTGAGCTACCCACCCCGCCCCCAATCTCATTTGCTCCTATCAGCATTTATCTGGGACACTCTGCTCTGTAATTTCATGCAACTGATACCAATATTCTTGTCTCCTCTTGATTTGATAGAGGGTTGGCCTGATTCTGCCGTCAGTTTTTCAGGTGTCCCTGTGGATAACGCAAGGAGTTTCTTTAAGAATCCATTCTGAGCAGTACTGATAGAAGGTAAAGGTTGCAAACCTAATCAATATTATATGAATTTCTGGAGGGGATATGGATATAATTGAAGTATACTATATATTATTAATTGTTATAATATTTGAATTAAATGGAGGTAGTATTTGTCTCCGGGGTGGTGGGAGCACTTTATTATTTACTTTTCTAATTATTGAGTTTTTGTATGTTTTGTATACAAAAACATACAAATCTCAGACTCAAAGCACACAGAACGTTTGCATAACTGGTTTTCCTACAAATATTTTGACCACAGATTCAATTAGTTGTCCCATTTTGAAAAGAATTTCAGAATCTTCTGAATACTTCTCAATGGTGTCAAATTTACAGCATCAAAAAATGGGTTTTCCGACTTAGTTGTTCATTGAAGTAAAGCCCTAAATATTTGAAAGAGCTACACAACTTAGTTGTGCACCCATTGCCCATTTGTATTTCCAGAACCTCCTTCCAAAAACCACAATTTTAACTTTTAGCAGTTGTTACTAAGATAAAGAACTAAAAGAGCCAAAAAGAGCCATTATAGATGAAAGAGTTATACAAAAAGGTGGCCAGAATACATCCTTGTCTGACCCCATGGAAGAGAGTAATGCCTTCTGTCAGGTGGAACTTGTGAATTTTGAACAATATTTTATCAATATTTGTATTAGCGATTTTTCCCTCATAGGCATGATCTTTTAACTGAGTTAAAAGCTGAGGCTAAACCTAAAAATGCTGATACATTTTCTTGGTGGGCCCTTGGATTGCTTTTCAAATTAGATGATGAAGGACTACAGTGATCTGCAGTGTTTGCCCTTTGCCAAAGCCTGCCTTTTTCTTCACCAATGAAGCGGTTAGCCCCCTTCCATATTTTGAATTTACACAGAAGATATGGGGCATAGTGCATAGAAGCTACTCTCAAATGGCTGTGATTATTAGGATCCAGTTCATCACCTTCTCTTACTGGGACCACTATACTAGAGGACCAGCTTGAAGGCAAGGTATGTGTTGTGTCGATATGCGTAAACAAGCCAAGAAAAGACGGGGATCCACCACTCAGGGTTTCTCTTGCATAGCTCAGGAGCTACCTGCACCCAGTGCTTTCCCCTTAGTGAGAGCTCTTATCTCCTTCATAACGTCCTCTCTAGGCACTGGCTTCCACGTGGGTATAATTTGTTCACTAGAGAATTTGGAAAGGGTGGACTAGTTATGAGAGGTGACAAAAAACCTTGCTGAATAAAGCAACTATTCTTCCGGTGAAATGGAAGCTTCCTTCATAATTCTGCCTTATCTTCCCCTACCATCACAACTCTCCAGCATATAGCTTCATTTTTGCATGTTAATGCCTGCCCCAGTCTTTCTACCCGTGCATATAAAAATCACCCCCTTTGAGTAGGTTTTTACAGAATGACCATTGAATCAACAGGACCACATTAGTTCCCTGTTTGTCTGACTAGGCTATTTTCCTTGGCCTTGCATTCTTTATCATACCAACTTACTAGTGACATGTTGTTGCTGTACAGATACATGTGGCTTCAAGATACTTTTGATGTATTTCTAATATGTTTCTAAGATTGCGTCTATGGGCATGGTTGTGGTTGCGATCATGCCCATCTATGGCCGCGATCATGGTCGTGCAGGGGAGATGGGCGCGACTGCAGTCATGCTGGAGGGGAGATGGCCGCAATCTTTGTTGTTCTATGTCACTTTGTTGTTCTTTGTCACTTTGTGTCAAATTTTTGTGATTAAAAAATGGTTACAGAATAGTTAACCTTATTTACATTGAACCTTATGGGGAAATTTGACTTGGGTCACGACCAATTTGGGTCGCAACCAGAGCTGTGGAACGGATTAAGTTCGTATGCCAAGGTACCACTGTATTGCAAATCTATGTTGGCTAGTGGAGTGCATCAAAGAATTTAAGAACACGATCAGTCTGTGATTTATAGAATATAGCAAAGCCTCTGACCATGTGGGCCGCGAGAAGCTCGTGAGCAGAGCCATGAGCAGAGCCGGCTAGAGCCGGGGGTCAGACTAGATGGCCCAGAAGACCCCTTCTGACTCACTCTGTTTCTATGTTTCTAACCTATGGATGGTCCTGAAAGAAACGGGAGTGCCTCAGCACTTCTTTGTCAGGATGTGTAAGCTGCAAGAAGCTGCTGTTAGGACAGAATGTGGAGAGAAAGAATGGTTTTCCATAGTCAGAGGTGTCAGACAAGGTTGTATTTATCTCTCTGTCTATTCAATCTGTACACAGAACATATCATAAAGAAAGCTGGATTAGGGTAGGAGGAATCAGTGAAAATTGGTAGAAGACACATCAAGAATTTAAGATATGCAGATGATACCATCTTACTGGCAGAAGAAAGTGCAACAACTGGACTGCAGCTGAACATTAGGAAAACAAAAATTTGGACTAGAGAATTGCAGATCTTTATTCTGTAATTGCTGAACAATGAAGAAATCAAAATTGTGAAAGATTCTGTTTACCTTGGCTCAGTCATCAATTGAAAAGGAGACTGCAGGCAAGAAATCTGAAGATGGAGACTTGGAAGGGCAACAATGAAGGAACTAGAACAGATAATCAACTGTGAGGATGTTTCACTGGAGACGAGGGCCAAGATCATTTATACTATGTATGGGTGTGAAAGCTGGACAGTGAAGAAAGCTGGCAGGGGAAAAAAGGGTTTGAAATATGGTGCTGGAACACCCTGAACTAGCAGAAAGTCAAACAAGCAGGTCCTAGAACAAATCAAGCCAGAGCTTTCTCTAGAAGTAAAAATGACAAAACTGGGACTGTCACACTTTGTACACATCAGGAAAAGGCAAGAATTACCAGAGAAGACAATTATGCTAGGGAAAGTTGAGGCAGAAGAAGGAAAGGAGGACCAAATAGGAGATGGACAGACTCCATAAAGGAATCTGCAGCCTTGAATTCAGAACAGCTAAGAAAGAGATGCCACGGGCAGGACATTCTGGAGGGCTTTCCCTCACGGGGTCACCAAAAGTCAGAGATAAATCTATAGCACATCACAACAACAAAAAGCCAAAGGAAAAAAAAAAGATCGCCCTCATATGGTTCGGAAATTTACTGTATCTGGTAGATGGGCGGTTGTCTACGGTAGAACCACCAAATACTTGATAACGTTATACAAAATTCCACCTGCAAACAACCAGCCATATAAATTCCTCACAATTTCTCTTGGTCTGATTCTACAGTTTTATCTTCATACTAAGGCATTGTGGGAAATCAAAATAGTGGCCCCACTGAAAGCAGCCACTTAAATTTCCCACAATGCAGCAAAGCAGTTAATATCAAGAGCTTTGTGGGAAACTTACATGGTTGCTTGTCATTACTGTCACCAGATATTCCCAGAGGCCCAGGGAAATACTGGCAACTTTCTTAACAAATGTGGTATCTTTATCGTCTCCTTGACTGGGTAATTGGTAGGAGACTCCAACTATCAAGTGCCATGTATCCTTGACACATGCATTTTCACCCAGAAATTCTCAATGGGGCTACCAGGCTCATCTTCCTGTATTTCTGTGCAGGGATAAGCCTTTCTAAATACAATAAACAAATAACATGCATGCATTTTAACCATTCAACAGAGCTAAAAACAGCAAGCCGATAAAACAGGGCACATAAAACAACTGATATTAAACTCCCCATAATCTGCCACACCCTGGGAGAGGTGGTGAGTCTTACACTAGTGCTGAGAGATAACATTTCCCCATTCTACTTCCGCCAAGGGTAAGCTGCTGGCAGAAAGCTCTCCGCTAAAACACAATGATTTTGCCTTGGTCCCTGCTGGCCCCTGAAGTGCAGTCCAAGAGTTCCTCTGAAATGGCCTCTGGGATAGTGGCTGACCAAGGAAATAATTTTGGGCTTTTGGCGGCAGTTCGGTGAATGCAGTGTGTGACTGCTGTGAAAAAGGTAAATTAGGGAACGAAAATAAGTCATGCAGCCCTTACGCAAATCTATGGTGTGGCCACTCTTGGAATGCTGGGTACGGGTCTGGTTAAAGGGATACTGCAGTGTTGGGAAAGAGAAGCTAAAGTAACCAAGGAGCCGCTCCCTTGCATGGCAAGGTGATGGCAGAGGGACTGCCTGGATTGGAGAAAAGGCAGGAAGAGATGCTGCAGGGGTACACAAGTTTGCATGGTGTGGAGGAAGTGCATAGGAAGGCTTGTTTCTCCCTCCCTTGTAACATTAGTCCCATCAAGGTGAGTGGCAAACATTCAGGGCAGGCAGGAGGAGGTGCTTCTGCACACAGCAAAACTACAGCATTTGGCCCCACAAGAGGTAGCGAGGGCCACCTGTCTGGATGACGCTGAAAGCGGATTGGGCAGATGCACGGAGGAGAGCCCTCTCCATGGCTACAGGTCATGACGACGACATAGATTTCCTGTATGCCTTTGTAGGCCAGTTGCTGGGGAGCATGGGCGGCAGGTTGTTGTTGCACTTGTGAGCTAAGCAGCTGGTCGGCCACTGTGTGGACAGAATGCTGGACAACAGAGCTCCTGTCCTGATGCTTCATGCCTCCTGCTAGACCCGCACCACCTTTCCTCAGTTTGAAACACAGTTGGAAGCCGCTGAATTAGAGTGAGTCAGTCTCGAAGCGCTTGCTCAAAGAAGCAGTTCCTCTTACCTTTAAGGACCCCATCGGTTTGCGCACTCCTGATGCAGCGCATGTGGGAACATGAGAGTCTGGACAGAGCACAGCAATTACGGTGAGGGAGGCAGCTGGAAAGGGTTTCCCAGGGGTTACAAAATGGTAATGCACAGCTGTTAGCACTATCCACTTGCAACCTGGCTTCAATTAATATTTCCCCAGCTATGGGTGGGTGCTGTGTATTTGCGTAGACACACACAACACGCCAAGGGAGAGTGGTGGCCCATGTGTAAGCGAAAGCTGGCCTTGATGGGAAGATGGCAGAACAGTGCCAGATGGAAGAAGGCTCAGCATCAGCACTGAGTCGTGGTCAAACAAGGAACGCGTCCCAAGCCATGCAGAGCAACTGGCAGCAATGGCCCTGGGGACAAGTCAGGCAGAAGTGCTAGAAGTGACACTCACACCTTTTCAAAGAACTCAGCGTGGCTTAGATTGTTCTCCTCCTGCTGCTCTCCATCTTCTCCCCACAACAACCACCCAGTGAGGCAGGTGGGGCTGAGAGTCTGGGACTGGCTCAAAGCCACCCAGGGGGCTCCATGGCTGAGCGGGGACCAGAAACCAGACCTCCTGAGTCTCAGTCCTGCACTCTTAACCGCTAGCCACGTTGTACAGAGAAGGCCAGAAATGGGAGCCTGGTCAGTCATACGGGATTCTTGTGTGGTAGGACGTGGGCTTTAGGCAGGGTGCTAATGCTTGTGTGGAAGTTGCGTACTGTACCCTGACCAGGTTCTCCACTTCAGGCCTTCCTTGTTCAAGGTGCTGCAGGTAGCAGCGTGCATGAGAAGTGTGATGGAGTCCCACTATCCCACCTCACATGTGGCAGAATCACAAGAACGAGAGTATGCAAACATGGCTCACATCAGCTGGGGATGCTGGTCAGATCTACCAGCCAAGTTCAAGCTGTGGCCAATTTTCTGCCTGTGCGTGTGTCTGAAGGGAACTGATATATTGCAGGCGGGAGGGGATTCCAAATGTTGCCCAGGAAAGAAGAGCAAATTCAGGTCTTCATACCGGTTGCAAGAACCAGCCGCAGAACGCTCCAAGGGCACACGGCAGCGTTGCGGGGGCTCATCGCAAATTGCTCCTGAGTGCCAGCTTGCTCAGTGCTGTTACCAGATTTTAAATAAACCAGTACTGTAAAAAACCCGCTACCTTGCAATCTAACTCTTTCCAAGACTAGAATGTTATCAAAACATCTGTGGGGAGCCAGAGTCTCTCTGAGAGACCAGAACCCCAGACCCCCTTCTACAGACATTCGAAAACAAAAAGCGGTTTCAGCCTCATGGTGGAGGCATGACCTGTGAGATGCTAGCACCATGCCAGACGCGCCTGTGGTCCTTTTACTGATTGTCCGAAGAAGGCTTCTCTTCTCCCAAGGAAACCAGCTCCATAATGTTTTCCACCTCAAAGCAGCATTTTAAAAACACAAATTCATATTTAAAATGTTTCCATGCTCAAAGGTTTTCCTGTGCTCCTAATCCATCTGCAACATACTCAGAAAAAACTGTAACAATTTGTTCCACCAGAAAGCACACCCTTGCAAAGTTAACACATTAAACTGCATTACCAGCATTTCTGACGGCAACATGAATAAACATAGACTTCCTTGGAAGTGAAACTAGCACTGCGAGTAAAATTGCTTCTGCCCCCTATGAAAGTACGAGAATGAAAAAGCTATTGTTAAATAAAACAGGCATTTGATAGCAAGTTGTGCAGAGAGTTAGATCAATGGAGAGTGAGAGAGAGAAAAATGGCCAATTTAATGGATTTGTGTGTGTTTTTTAAAAAATGCTGTCAAGGAACGTGACAAAACAATCACTCTCAATTACAGTATCACAAAAGAAGCAGACAGCCATGTGATAACGAAAGACAGCACATGTCGATGGGAGATGACAGAATACCGTTGTGAGCTGGAGGAAAAGATACCTCAGCAGATGTTCTTTATATTATCAAGGGTTTGGCTAACTTGGGCTGGGAGACACCCAGTGAAGCTCTTGGCATCTGTTGCCTGATAACAAAACAGCAGGACGGCTAGTGTGCAGCGTAAATTAGCTTCCAATTTCAGTTTTACTGGATTGGTCAACACCCACATCAACCGCTTTCCCATAGCTGGCTACAGAAGGTGAGGGCAATGCACTCCAGACTAAGGGCATGATCCTACGGGTTATGCCTTGATGTCTATAAGACTCCAAAATTGGAAACTCACCATCATCTCAAATGGAGCAGAGGAACGGTGGGGACTGTCTTTGTCTCCCTGTCCTTGCACCTGCATTTTTGCCAGATGGGCATTTTTGCCTGTCTACAACAGTGTTTCAGGGGAGAAGGAAGGTTGAAAGGCCTTGGGATAGCTAATAGTTTGGATCTGCCAATCTATGCACTATCATCTTCAGATGTTGTCTAGTCGCCACCAAGTCGCTCCCTCAAGGTCTTGCCCTTTCTTGGCTTATCATAATCCCCTCACATCCTTTCATGGCACACTCACTTTTACTGTCTTTTATACTGTACGTTTATTACTCTCTTTATCACTTCCCAAATTCAGAGCTAAGTATGCATCCTTATGCAGCTAAAATTATTCTGTTCACGTGCACGGGGACAGCTTCAGCAGACTTGGTGAAATGTCAAGGTTTTCAAAAGTAGTAAAAGCTTCACGAAATAAAATCAAGAGGTTTGTGTGTGTATGTTGAGAGGAGGGGAATTCTAAACAGTCTAATGAGGACAGAATATATTCATTGAGTACAGTGTCTAGATTGAATAATGGTATAAAAAACCCCAGAAAACTGGCAGGAGGGGGAATGGAAAAAAACTCTGCACCAAATTGACAAGGTCCATTTCTCAATCTTTCATTTTCTAGGTTTTTTGGCTATAATTCAGAGATGAGTTGCAATACTTCTGCGAGAAGTGGAACAGAAAACAGAAATGCCTGTTGTGATGTGCTTTTTGACTTTTGGAAAATTCAAAATGGCTGCCATCTTTTTTTTTTTTTAATCCGCCCTTCATGGGGGCCACCATTATAATGGACTGCAGTCGGATAACTCAGATTCGTCACCCCTCCAGCAGCTCATTACTCAAGAGAAGGGTGCTGTTCATACGTAATGACACCCACTGGTTAACAAGCCAAGAGCTGTTGGGACTGGTCAGGAGCGCTGCTCGCAGTGCCCAACCACTTCCCGTTTGCATCAACGATGGACAAATGGCCTCTTGCAGGTTGCTGAGCATGAGGTCGAACTTGGCCTCCTACATAACCAAGCGGCCAAACAGCCTAGCAGTTACACTGGCAACGGGCTCACCACCGAATCCCCAAACAGCCCATCCACCTGTGTTCAGATGTCATGGTCAGCGAAAGAGCTGATTGTGGGTGGCTGAGCAGAAATCAAAGTGGTGGGCATACAGGAAGCAGCGAGTTAGTTCTCTTCATCTCATGCAGGACAACCCATGGGCTGTTTAAACCATGGACTGCCATTTGGTACAATCCAGGACATGGGTGCCAAATACCTTTGCAAGGAAAGAGCAATGATAGAGGTAGGCTTGTTAAAAATATAAAGTTGAAGGATGCCCACCCAGTCCTTATGCTTTGGTTGAAAACAGACGCAAAGGTTTAAAAGATGTTCTAGGCATTTTTGGTAGTGGTGGGGAGGTGTAAGCCTGTGGATAGCAAATCAGAGATTAACAATGTGAGCACTGTTGTCAGGTGAGCATCTAACAGGTGCTCTACCTGGTTTACTGTGACAATTAGATGGGCATGATGCTTGGTAATCAGGTCAATCAGAGTGGATGCCCTGGAAGCTGGAAGGTAGGTTCTCCCTGCTCTTGAGCTGATACATGCCCAAATGAAGAGAATCAACTGGGATCAGGAGAGAACAGATGCTATTTTTAGGTTTATGCAGAGTTCAAGGGGCTGTAAGAAGGAGCAATGGATTGGACCATGTCTTTCTTAGAGGGGGCTGCTAACTGCCAATCACTGGGGTAGCAGAAAATCTGGACCCCTTGGAGATGCAAGTAGGTGCACCCTACTGCCATGTACTTAATAAACACCGTTGAAGTGGTGAGGAGTTGGAAGGGCAGGATGGAAAACTGGAAGCCTTCTGTCCCAACCTGAAACTGTAGAAAATGTTGATAGTTGTGTCGTGTAGTGAAATGAAAATCTATAGATGCAAACCAGTCCCCTTTCTAAAGGAAAGGCAAAATGTTTTGAAGGGGAACCATTCCTCGGGGTGATGAAGTTGATGTCTCTTTGGTCTAGAACTGGTCAAAGCCCCCCATCTTGCTTCGGTACTGTGAGGTACCTGGAGTAGAAAATCTGTTGATGCTCTGATGGTAACACAGGTTCTCTAGCTTCCTCTGAGAAGGGAATGGCTACCTCCACTGGTAACACTGGAGAGTCCGAACAGTATCGAGGGGTGGAAGGGTGTTGAATTCTATTCTGTATCCTCTCTCCACAATGAAGAAAACATATCTGATGTTATGGCTTCCTATGTGGGGAGAAATGTGGAGAGACTTCTATTGAACCTAACTGAACCAGTCAACACTGCTGCTTCTCACCGTATAGTTTAGTTGTTTGTGCCTGCCAGTAGCCTCCCTCGGTCTGGGTTGGGTTGTTGCCTGCTGCCTGACGAGGATGGTGGCACCACCCTCTTGGCAAGTTGGAGGAGTAGGGCTCGCCAAGCCACTTACACAAGCTCGCCAATGGCTGGTTCGGCCCCATCTTCTTTGCTGTTGCCCTTGCCTTCTGTACTGAGTCCATCAGCTCACTGGTCTTGGAGTTAAAGGTCCTTTCTTGTCAAAGGTCATGTCCTTGATCCAGGAGTGGGCTTCTTGTGAAAGACAGCCCAAGTGCAGCTAGGCATGCCTCCCTATCTTAAGCCTTAATCGGCTTTTAATGTGTTTTTACCCTAGTATACTTTGTTAGTATACTTTGCATTGTAGGCTGCCTAGGAAGGCCTTGGCAATTATAGGTGGCCTATCAATATATGTAAATAAATAAATAAGTATCACCACATTTCTGATACGGGCCTTCGAGCTGCTGTCAACAAGATGCCGGGCTGCATTAATTTGTTGGCAGGAGAGGTTGATTGGCTCTGTCTGGAAGACCCTTGCCAGCTCTCTATAATCCTCTGGGATGTGGTCACAGAGGGGTCCCGTCTTATCTCAGTGGAAAAGTGAGCCATGGTGTCCCCATAGTTGGACACACAGAGGTACAGGGTGAAGAAGGAGTAGATAAACCTCACCATAATGTTGCGTCTGCATTCCTTTTTGTTTACTGCTGGTGAGAGCTCCTACTGGGAGCTTCCTTGTACCAATTCACTAATAATTTAATTTGGCTTAGGATGCTGGGAAAACAAATATTCTTCCCCTGCCTTCAGTACAATCTCTTGGTGGCAGTGTAGAAGGTGTTTTCCAGTTTTGTTGCACTGAGTGGAGGAGGGTCAGGAGGAACAGATTCGAGACCGGGGATGCATCCGTGCTAAAAATAGCATCAAATGCCAGATCTGCCACTTTCTCTATGTCTTGTTGGGCCTCCAGATTGAGGGATGTTGCCATTTGCAGTACTTCTTCTGAGAATCTCCCCATATACTCCAAAGGTGAACCAGGCTCTCGGGAGGTGATGACTAAATTGGGTGAGGAGGGGAGTAAAATGGCATTTTACTGGGTTTATTGCTGCTGTTCCCTTGGACTAACTTGAGCGCAACTGTTGTGGACTCCTTGTTGGTATTTTATTGTTGTTATTTTATTTGAGTATTTTCGATTTGTTGTTGTATCGTGTGTTTTGGCTGTGCTTTTCAATCTTGTGAACCACCCAAAGAACTGTCTTTGTTAATGGGCAGTACAGAAATCAATCTATCAATCAAGTAGATGTGACAGTGAAATAGGGATGGCTCTATGCACAGGTGAAGTTGGCGTAGACTGTTGCTGGGCAAAGCAAGGAGAGGCCAGTGGGACGATGGGAACCCAGAAGGGGGTTGAGAAGTGTGTGAAGCGGTGAGTCGTGACTCCCCTCCTCCAAGACCAAGGTTGCGCAAACTGGACAGAGTGTCCGTGCTGGCAATTCTGCTTCCGAAGCTCTCGGTGCCGAGACCTCTTTTGGAGCCGGTGGTGAGTGGTGTGCCTGGGGCCTTTTCTTATGCTTTGCCTTTGCTAACTCTGCCATCTGCTTGGCCTTTTTGACCACTTTCCTGGCTTTGTGGGCTTTGATGGAATGCTCTGGCATTGAGGGAGCCTCTCCTGCAGTGGAAGGTGTCCATGAGGCAGGGCTGGAGGGGGAGACGGGTGCTCTGGATCCAGAGGCCTGGGGGTGTCCACAGCTTGGAGGGCACCGTTCCAAGGTTCGGCTTGCAGGTGGCCTGCTCCATTTTTTCGGTCCTGTTCAGAGAAGGCCTGGCAGCGTGGGCAAGACTCCGCCAGGTGTGCTTCATCAAGGTAGGAGAAGCAAATGGAATGCCCATTTGTCGGGAGGAGCTTACTCCCACAAGGAATGCATTTCCAAAAGGGCACCTTGAGTGCAGTCGGGAGCAAAGAAGAAGACAAAGGAGCAGGAAGAAAGAGAGAATGACAAAAGGAGGGTTTTTAAAAAATGTGATTCTATAAGGAGGTGGGAAAGGAGGTTGAGAAGAGTGAGCCGCCCCGAGGCTTCGGCGAATGGGGCGGCATAAAAATGTTTTAATAAATAAATAATAATAAATAAGAGTGAGAAACACGGAAAACCTAAATGTGAAGGCAAGTTAAAAGCAAAGAAAATAAGAAAAAATGGAGTGATGCAAGTTTGCAGAGGAGGACGTTTCCGTGCCAGCCACAATGGTGGTCAGACAGTAACTGAGGAAGCGGGCGTGAACCCCCCACAGATACAGTAGGAAGAGGAGCATGAGGGGTTCTGGCCAGAATGAGCATAGCCAGGATAGCTTCCCAACCAATCCTCCCATAAGAGTGCAGGGCTCATACACAGATGCCCAGAGACCACAAAGAAGAACAAACAGCTTTCGAATCTTCTGAACTTTTAGTTTCTATTCTTCTGCCTAAGGTACTTGAGTGCAAAGAACCAGGATAGACAGATTGCTGGTGTTCGGTGTTTTATGAGATGGTGGAAATGGGTCTAGTAAAGCAGTGGAATTAGTGAAGTCGGAAAGGCAGATAAGGATCCCAATGATTAAAAAAACCCAGATTGTTCAAAATCTAAATTTATTTTTAATGTAAATTTTTGTTTGCACACTAGTCTAGATATAACCATGTTAGGCAGATCTTATATGGGAATATTTTAATAACATTTCCTCTACAGGTAAAATGTTATTAAAGCTTGCAAAATATATACTGTGAGACCAAGAGCTGTAAAGCCTGCTTGAAGGAAGCAATTTGTAAATAATACACTACTCAGTTGTAAATCAACATGATTTAGTGGTCAGATCTGCACTGTTGATCAGGAAATATATGAAAAAGTTTCTGTGGCTAACATGATTTAAATCAGTAATTTAAATCAACCCCTTTCCTTGCAGAAGAAAATCAATCCATCGTGTCACTCAGCCATTTCCCCATGAATTAAGGGGCTTATTTCATAAATTTAGAGTTGAATCATTGTTTTATCCAAGCCCTTCTACAAGAAGATTTTAAAATTACCATTATGGTGTTAACCTCTCCTCACCCCACCTCATTATTTCTAACCTGTGCTCTATCCTGTTCTTTTGCTTCTCTGCCTCCTCTATTTCGGTTTGAATGTCTCATCTCTCTTCTTTTGGTTTGCCTGCAGATTGTGTGTGTGCGCATGGGGGGGGGTATGTGTGAGGGGCTTGCCTATGTAAAGCAATTCCGGTTGGTGCTTTGACTTCACAAGAAAAGAGCTTGCCAGTGAGGGAAGCTCAGGGCTGAAAGACATTGCGGGTGAAGAAATAAAAAGATAAAAATAAGAACTCTGTTTCTCTTTGCTGCTGTCAGCAGAAAGGGCTGGAGTTGAATGAAGGCAGCAGCACCAGACATGAAGGGAGAGAAGAATGTGGGAGTGGGGGAAAAGTTGGCTCCATTTAAAGAAACGCTGCAACGGGATTGTCAGTTAGCATGCTGAAAACCTACCCAGAAATATTTAGCTCCCTTGATGTTTCAGGCCAAGAAACCTTGTGTGGTAAAGCAAATCATCTAACAGTTGCTCACTGATAGGACGGGTATCAGTTTTACGGTAACCTGCTGCCAATAACAACAACAGTCGTTTGGGATGCAGACTTAATAATATTTAGACTGAATATTTAGACTTGCACTGAAAGCAATGCAAATTACATTAGTCAAGACTAATCTAAGCCCTATTGCATAAAAGGATCTATGCGCTGGATCAGACCCCAGGCCTCCCGTTCACACACTTCCCAAACAAAACTCACGGGACACTGGCAAACAGAAGATGGCCCAAGATATTTGCTGCCTGAGGCAAAGGACAAGAAAGTGCCCCCCTCCCATTCCATGTACAAACCCCCAACCGTACAGCACCGTCCGCTGCAACTCAAGGCTACAAGCCAGGATGCAGCGGCCCCCATGGCTCGCAGCATTCTCCTCTAGCACTTTACGGCCATCTCCCAGCATCCCCACCCGAGGAGACTACCTAACTCTGCCTAATGGAGCCCTGGAGACACACTTGTCTCTGATAACAAAGGGCGTTATGACAGGCAGCCACTGACCTCCATGAATTGACCGGCTCATTTTTAAATTGGTAGCCCACACTTGGGGCAGCGCATTTCAGAGTTTAATGATGCATCATGTGCATATTAAATCTGCCTGAACTCTCCCACCAGTCAGCCTCATGGGAGGACCCCACTGTGTACTAGAGTTCTACGAGGGAGGGAGGGAGGGAGGGAGGGAGGGAGGGAGGGAGGGTTGTATGGGAACAGCTCTGCCAATCTGGCTGCCCCCACCATGCATAATTTGATAGCTCCACCCCATCCTCCTTACTCCCCCTTTCTTCCGAACTGAACAGCCCCTTGGTTACTTTGCCCATCCTCTTCGGCTCTATCAGTGACCAAAAACTCCGCAGTGTTTCCAATTGTGGTCACATCATCGATTTGTGAAAGGGCATTATGTGACTGGCAGTTTTATTTTCAGTCTCTTTCCTAATTATGCCCCAAATGCCCACTGTATCCTCATGGCAAGGAGGTAGCTTAAGCTGAAAATTGCCACCTGGTCAAGAGTCACCCAGTAAACCTGACAGCTGAGAAATGACTTGAGCTCAGGACTTCACCTGTAGACTCTTGGGCAAGAGACCCACCATGCTGTCCCCTTCATGGTGAGAGAGCCACTGTATGGATCATGGGCTTGCTAACTCACCCTGCTCCTCAACCCATGACAGGACCCACACTCTCTGCTCTGGTGTGGGGGCAGCATCACTACGCTGCACATCGCAAGAGAAGAATGAATACAGGAGCCCTGTGTCTTGCTCACTGCCCCACACAAATAGATCAGGGAGCCCCACAGGCAGGACTGGCCCCTCACGTACTTCAGGCCAGAGACACTTGCCTGACCCAGCCAGCTTCTGGGGCCAGCATGAGCTATATCCAACAGCAAAGCTATTCCACCACACTGGCTCTCACGTAACACCACGTAAGAGGACGTGTGGAACTGGTCAGAGAAGTGCTGCTTTACATGGGAGGTTTGCACTGTTTTACACCGAAGGCCTCCCATGGGAAAAGGACCCCATCAAGATGGACAAACAATGTACAGCTGTAGAAGTGGATGGCTCTCCCACGCGCCTTATGTGGGATAAATTCCTGCTCTGGGGACCGAGGCATCTGTGCATTTCAAGACATATGCTAATAGACCCCACCTCTGCAGCATGGGACCTCACATGTGACCCTCACAGACGGACGTCCCAAGGCTTGTTACTGGCCAAATGGTTTGTTCTGTGACACTGCATTCTGGTTTTAGACTCCGAGCAGAGCAGAGCAGAGGAAGCTGCCCTAGCTGGTCTAGGGACAATCCTGTACAAACAAGCAAACTCTCAGAGAGAGGGAGTGAACAGGGAGAGCCAGCACGAGTTTGGCAGCACAGCTGCAGTGCAAGAGGCAAAGGGGACTTGGCCAGTGACCTTCAGGGAAGACCAGAGAACGCACAGGTTGCTTGCAACACAGCCAGCAAGGTCGACGCAGAAAGGAAGTAGAGGCTATGGACCAAGACGACTCCCCAGTGGCGGTGACCCGCAGGGTCTGGGCAATGTTTGTGTTCTTGCCTGAGGTCAGCATGGCGTACACAGGCAACAATTGCAAGCTCATAGCCTTGCTGGAAGGAAATGTGAGAGCACTGGAGTGTCCACCCTCGAGGGAGTAGAAGAAAATGAGTCTTTAGACAGAATGGTCCAACGGCAACAGCCAAAGGTAGTAAGGGAACTGGAAGAAGAGAATCTCAAGGCAAGGGAAAATGAGGAGGAAACTCCTTGGGAAGGGTGACAGGTGCAGAAGAACTAGACAACGAGCTGCTCCAGTGGAAGCAGTGGAACTATGGATCTGCTTTCAGGTTCTCAAGGATGATACTAGAGGGAAAACTGTAGTAGAAGAACTACAAGTCATTTCGTGCAACACTGAGCAAGGGGCTGAAAGTCAGTAGAGCAGTGTCAATGGCATCAAGGTCTACAAGAGCAAGAAAAGAATTAGTTGAGGGAGAGTTCCTGCCACCGCAGAATGGCATCACATGTATGTCATGAACCCCTGTGAACTCAGCAGGTATGGTGTCTCCCTAGAGGGCAGATCAGTGCTGTAACTGAAGGATTGCCAAGGCAGGAGAAGGGTTGCACCTTAGAAGGACTGGACAGAATGTGGTTGGACATATACAGCATGGAGTATATCAGGAAAGCTTTCAACTGAAGGGAAGGGAGAAATACACCTGGGCGTAACAGCAGACGAAGGCTTATGCACCGCATCACAGAGAGAGAGAGCAGCTCTTACAGCATCCAATAATAGTCTTCCAAAACATGTAGGTACATGTAGGAAGACAGTTACAGTATAAAGCATGCAGCCTTCAATGTCTATATACTAATGCCCAGAGTATGGGGAACAAACAGCATGTCAAACTCTTAATGTAGGAGAGCAATTACCACCTGAGAGGCACAACTGAAACTTGGTGGGATGACTCTCAGGACTGGAATTCAACAACTGAAGGATATAACATGTGCAAGAAGAGCAAAAGGAACAGGGAGGGAGGCAGGGTTGCACTTTATGTTAAAGATTTATCTCTCTGCACAAAAATGCAGCAGGATGCGCTTAGCAGTCCCATCGAGAGCAGATAATTTTTTAAAAAGAAAATTCAAAAGGCACTATTACAAAGAATTCCAACAAAGAAAATAAGTAGAAGGCAACAGAAGAAGCTGATGTGGCTTCACAAAATGCTCAGAGATGCTCTGGAAACAAAAAGGACATAAGTGGAAGGAAGGCCGAGTGACAAAGGACGCATACAGGCAGGTTGTATGGAATTGCAGGGAAGGCATCAGGAAAGTTAAAGCTGAGAACGCACTGAGGTTGGTGAGGGATGCTAAAGCATCTGGAGAGCCCTCTGAAGGGTGTGGTTTAGCCTGGAGTCCTGCACTGAGCAGAGGGCTGAACCCGATGGCCTTCTTGGGCCCTTCCATTTGTATGATTCTGTCCACGTTGTAGTTACACCAATGGAGAGCTTTCCTACATGAGGCTGTTATCTACCTCCAAGCACTACACAAAAACATTTCTTTTCCTGTTTTGCTGCGAGATAACCTCCACATGGCACTCTGCAAATGCATTTTTCCTACACTTTTTTAACATTCTATTTTCTCTGTTTTAAGAAAAGCTCACCAAAATGTTCTGCTTAAAAACAGAAGTGAAACTGGAAGGTCACAAGTTCATCTAAAAAACCTTGAACACCACGAGCGGAGAATGATGACTGCAAGGTAGATGCCTCCTCTTCCTGCAACCCTGGCGTGGGACCCACTACTGTCTACACAAGAATGGGGAACCCGAGATGTTCCTGATGTTGCCAGATTACAATTTCCATCATAACTGGCTATGCTAATGAGATCTGGGGGCTCAACAATGAGATTGGAAAGGCCCTCCCCCTTCCTGGTTCTGCAGCAAGATGTGAGCATGCATTTGAGCACTGGGCCAGCTTTCATGGATGTTTCATGCCAGACTAGAGGAATGTGGCTGCTGTTTGGGACTGGATGCAGCTCCCTTCCTCTACCTTTCCGTTGCTCCTGGATAGTCTTTTACAAGATATGAAAAATGCCAGTTTGAAATGCTATCCCAGTGCCCCAGACTGAATTCTAGCACACTCCAAAAACCAATGAGAAGCCAGTGGCAGACAAACTTCAGCTTCTGGGCTTCTCAGGGTCTTTAAGAGGGCCTGAGCACAGGAATAGGATGCATGAAGGAGGAAGCTTCTTTCTCTAAAATTAAACTGACAGGAAAGAGATTGGAAGATTGCCCTGAACATTTCAAAACTTCTGAGTGAGCATTACAAGAGTTAAAGAAACTAGACTGTAGATGGAAGAAAGCTAAATACTGGATGCACTGAACTTAACATATTTCTATGACATTCTTTGCTGAAACAGTGTGCTCAGTCTTGATCCCAGAATCTCCAAAAGGATATATTAGAAAGGATAGGGGAAAGTTCAGCAAAAATGTTTGTAAGTGCAAAGAGACTTCATATAAGGCAACTGTGAAGGTATTGAGATTGCTTGGCTTAAGGAGAAGATAAATGGAAATTGGGGTCTTATGAAAATCCCTTGCCACCTGCACATGCATCTCAAGAATAAAGAGGTACCACCAAAACTCAAAAACTAATTAGAATAAATAACACTGATATAAAATAGCATTTATTGCACACCCAATGGACTGCACCATGAAAAAACACCTGGCATTCTCAATACGCTTTTTGTTTGTGCACCGATCGATATGCCAGTGATGGTAGAAGAAAGATGGAATGAGAGATACTTGACACCCTGAAAACACAGATGGAACGGATGTAGCAAAATCTGCACATTCCTACTAGCAGATGCTCCCAGGTTCTGGTGGAGCAGCTTTTCAAGCTGGGACAAGGGCTGGAAAGAAGAGTTCCAGAATTCACAGAAGGAAACTGACACTGCATGTATCTAAATGGGAAGGATGTAGGGAAGAGCACTCATGCCTCAACCCTCCCCTGGTATTACATGCACATAAACTTTCCACCAGAAATTACCATTTTAAGGATAATTTTAAGTATAATTGAGGAAGCTTTTGTTGAACACTTAAAGGACCCCTTCTCCATCTATCAGGCTGTTTGCTAACTACAATTTAAGTCTCCAGGTCCTGTTCAACTCTGCTATCTTCCATCACCATAGAAGAACAAAAGTAAAGAGTGAGGCCTTCCCATCCATCACCCCTTGTCTTTGAATTGTCCAACCTGGATGTGGTAAAGGATGTGCAAAAGTACAGTTGGTGAGTTAGTATCTGGAGAAGCAGCTAACTGCCTCATAAAGCAGGGTATTAAAACATCTCCTTGTGGTACCATGGGATTTTATTGCATTTCATTTCAAAATAAAGTTCAAAATAGAAGCAACAAAAAAAGAAGAGAGGGTGCAATGGTACAATTCAGGTCACTAACAGAGCAATCCTATGGCCCCCAGGTAGCATCTCAGTGTCCATAGGACTCTTCAGATTTCCAGATCCAAGGTCAGAGGCAGTGCTCTGACCTCAGAATGGGGCATCCCTGCTCAGATCACTCTCAGGCTGTAAGAGCAAACATGGTTAGAAAGCAGTTTGGAGGCAGGGCACAGAGTTGTCCAGGTTCTCCAGGAATGGGCTGCCTGGCTGACTTCCAGGGCAGGGAGAGCAGGGGCACAGAGTTTGCTTCTGTGCTCGGCTCACAGGATGCCAATAATCATCTGGTTTTAGGGGTTTATGGGCATCTGAATCACTGCTTGTGATTCTCAGTGTATCTTCTTGTTGGACATCTACAGAGTAACACAGCCAAAAGAGAAGCAGCCTCTATGAAGATGGCCGATGGAGTCAGCATTGCTAAAAGCTCCAGGCCCCAGGTGTGCCACATCCAAAATAAACATATGCATTTCCTTCATAAATAGGTGCCCTTTGGTGGAAGGTTGTTACGATACTGAGAAAGTCCCTGACATTCTTCGGCGTTCTCAAAAGGAGCAACCTTTTTTAAGCCAACTGGCTACTGCCTGATCTTTTCAGACAATTTATCATTATCTGATTAGTTCTGTTTTAATTCATTATTATATTAGGGCTTGGATCCAGATTTGCACTGGATCACCTGTGCTGGCAGAAGTAGACTTCCTCACCTACTTCACACAGCACTCCATCCACCCCCAAGAAAACACTACACACAGAAGCAGAGAGACCACGCTGTGAGCTCCGTCCCCGTTTGACGGGCATCCTTGGAATTAGACCTTCCACAAGCAGAGCCCCTTCCCCCTGTGAGTTACATGGCGGGCTACCTTTAATCACTTTGACATTCGTGGCAAAATGTACAAAACTGTTTAAAATGCCACTATTTGCTAGATGAGTGAAACTATGAGAGATGAGATGCAGGTGTCCACACATGCTTTTTTTAGTAGCGGGAAGGGAAGAAAGAGGGTGGCTTTTGCAGCTGGACTGAGATGGTATTGCACTGGGAGGTTTAGCCTGCAATCATATGCACCTGGACCAAAGAGTAAATTTCTCTGAATTCAGTAGAACCTACCTACCTGCCTCCAAGCTGACATGCAGAAGATTGCACTGTGAAGCAATGCATTAACATACCCATTTTCTTGCCTGCATTTATACTCATAAATTAATGCTGTACTAGAATTGAGATTAAAATATTGTACAGGTTTTAGAAAAAGACTTGAAATAAAATAAAAATCCCATACCAATCCCATTCAAGACGGGTGATTCACTGTTAACATCCAATACTCCAGGCAAATCAGGTTCCCCTTCACATACATTGAAATCCATGTCTGGCTTTTGGGAGCCATTCCCAAAGTGTCTAGAATCCTTCTCATAACTGGCATCTCCATTCTGCAGGCCATTGTGTGGCTTTTTCAATGGCATAATTTGTAAACCACTGGGGGTAGTCCGGTAAGATACGGTTTTAGCAGCTCGATCTCCCGAAGAAGCAGCTGGTTTTGCCGTGTAGCCCTTTTTTGGCTTTTGAAATGCAGGGGTTATGCGCTTCCTCTTATGGGACAATCCTCTGCTCTTCCCAGGATCAGGTGTTCTGTGTGGCATCTTGTCAAGAGAAAGCCCTCGGCCCTCTCGTAAAAACTTTGCTGTGCTGGCTTGCTTCCCATGCTTTGCGCGCTTCTCTCTCGTGACGTGCAGCCCATTGAATTCATCGATAAATTCCTCACAGTGCAATAAATGGTGTTCCGGTTCCCATGTGTCTTCATTGCTCCCATAACCTTTCCACCGTATAAGATATTCCCATTTACCTTTTTTGTTCTTCCTTTTATCTACAATCCTTTCAACCTAAGTGGAAAAAATGGAAAAACTAAATGGGTAAAGGAAATATAATTCAGCTGCAAACATAAACACATTTTGCTAGGAGAAAACCCTTTGAACTTGGTAGGGCTTACTTCTGAGTAGCTTGTCTAGGATTGTACTATCAGTGATCAAAACACATTGTTGATCAGGAGAGCGATCATCTAATTAAAGAAATCTCAACCAGTTTTCCATTTTAGTTGATTACTCAATCAAGTCCACATTAATTAACAGATTGATTAAACATGCATTAATTTGCACAGGAGAAACCCCTCTCCCCATGGATTGGATCCTGACAGATGGGGACTTCACTTAGTCAACATGATAACCCACATTTAAGAACTGACCACAGACTGAGTGTGGGTTGTTGCTGAACAAGGGGCAGTTTTACAAATTAAGGTTATAACACTATCTGAACCCAGTTTCATTCGTTAACCTTGGATTGTTAATTATGAACAATCCATTAAGAGAACCCATGGGTAGGTGTTGGATTGTGAACCGTGGGTCATTTGTTGTGACTTGTTATCTCACACTCAGACATGTGAGATAACAAGTTACACTGAATTCAATGATAACCCACACTCAACCTTTAAGCATGGGTTAGAGTGTTGTCTGAACCCAGTCTATGTCTGGATCCAACCTAATGCTTGAAAAGGAAAAGTTGGTTTTCCTTATTTGTAGATAATGTACACATGTACTGCAGTGGATAAAATCTTAGAAATCACAGACCCTGTCCTATCTAAAAGAGAGAGTGCTTCTTCTAGCCCCCCATAAAAGGTGGGATTCATTGCATCTCAACAGCAGTAACTTGGATTTTCTAGCATTTTTGCCAATGAAAATTAGGCTCATTTGCATGAACCTCTTCAGCTTGCATCAGAAAATATTTTGTCACCTACAGTAAGGGTGGTTAACTTATGACAGTCAGACATTTTGGCCTACAAGTTCCCTCATTTACTTCAACTGTTGGAGCAACTTCAGCTTTGTTGTCATTATTTGATTCCATTTCACTCTGAGAAATACATGCATTTTGGTGACGTATGTGCATGCTAACCATTGGCCATGTTCTCTAGGGCTATTAGTTTTGGGGGGACAATTTGAGGCACTAGAATGACTGGGAGAATGGTAAAAAAAACACATGCAAATCAGGAGTTAGGTGTCAAAGTGGTCCAAGGCCTTTTACTATCTGGGTCAGAAAAAGTAACTGTGGAACCCTCAGTTGCTCACCGTGATGCATTTGTGCAGCACTTTAAAGAGAAAAGTTGCTCAGGTTTGTCACAAGATTGACTACATAATTAATGTAGGTCCTGTTAACAGAGGTGTTCAGAGGCTGTCTAGTTCAGGATTGTTGGATGAGTTCCAGTTATTGAGGCCTGATGATGTGGACAAGGTGCAAGGTCAGTTCGGCCTGTGTGCTCGACCCTTGCTCATTGCGGCTCTTCGCCACGGAAGGGATTCACACCTGGGTCCAGGTGGCTACATGTGCCTCCTTGAAAGAGGGAGTGGTGCCAGCCTCTTTAAAAGATTAAGCCTCTCCTAAAAAAGAAAAACTGAAATTGGACCCAGAGGATGTGAATAATTACAGGCCTGTAGCCACTATCCCCTTCCTGGGCAAGGTGTTTATTTATATTTTTTTTTACGATTTATATCCTGCCTTTTTCCTACAGAGGGCTCAAGGCAGCTTACACCATTCTCCTCCTCCATCTTATCCCCACAACAACAACCCTGTGAGGTAGGTTGGGTTGAGAGTGTGTGACAGGCCCAGAGTCACCCAGTTGGCTCCATGGCTGAACGGGGACTAGAACCCAGATCGCCTGAGTCCCAGTCCCAGGCTCTTACCCACTAGGTCGTGGCTAGGCAGCTCCAGGCATGCTTGGATGAAATGGATAATCTAGACCCTGTTCAGTCAGGCTTCAGGCCTGGTTTTGGGATGGAAGCTGCCTTGGTCACCCTGTGGGAAGACCTTTGCTGGGAGAGATGGGCAAGTATGACCCTGTTGATGATTCTCTTGGACCCCTCAGCAGCTTCTGATACCATCAACCTTGGTATCCTTCTGGATAGGCTGGCTGGATTGGGAGAGGAGGCACTGCATGGCAGTCGTTCTACTCCCATCTGACTGCCCTTTTCCAGCAGGTGGTGCTTGGGGATAGCGGTTATGCCATGGAGTACCTCAGGGCCCCATTTTATCCCCCAGGCTCTTTAACATCTACATGAAACTCCTGGGGGAGGTCATCCAGAGGTGTGTGCTGAGGGTCCATCAATATGCAGGTGACATTCAGCTCTACCTCTCTTTTTATCAAATGCAGGTGAGGTGTCGGCCAATCTGATTCAGTGTCTGGGCTTGGTGATGGACAGGATGAGAGCCAATAAACTGAGACTCAAGCCAGACAAGACGAAAGTACAGTGGGGGGGGGGGGGGCATCTGTCCAGCTGGGTGATATTCAATCTGTCCTGAACAGGGCTGCAACTCCCCCTATAGGGTGGGTTTGTAGTCTGGGGGTGCTTCTCAATTCAGAACTGTTGCTTGAGTCACAAGTGGACTCAGTAGTACAGCACACCTTTTATTGGCTTGTGATGATATATCAACGATACCCTATCCGGACAGATAGAGCTTAGTTACAGGTAACCACTCGTTTGAACTACTAGAATGCACTCTGCGTGGGGTTGCTTTTGAAACTGGTTCAGAAACTTCAACTGGTTCAAAACAGGACAATGCCGCTGTTGAGAGGAGCTGGCCTATGAGATCACGTCACTCCAGGCCTCTTTCAGCTGAATGGGCCGTCACAGATGAAACTCGTAAGCATGAAAAAAGAAGCCGGATGGATTAGATGAAAGGTAAATGTCGGTCATCATGAAGCTTCCCACAGTGGTCAACCAGATGCCCAAGGAGGGCCCAGAAGAGCACCAGCCCATGGTGGCACCTGGCAAGGGGTGATCAGCAGGATACTGTCTCTATATAGTGTGTGTAAACTGGCGCAAAGCACGCTTTGTTACAGAAGGGTTAACTGCCAGGCAGAATAAAAATGCCACAAGGGTTAGGCGTCTGCCAGCGAGGCACTGGTGCTCAAGGCTAAGGCCCTGGGAATGTGAAAGGGGGAGATACTGTAAATTTTGGGCCAGGACAGGAGAATTCACATTCTCGAGGCCAGGACAGGAGATTGGGGCAATAAAGGCAAATGGCCCTCACCGGGGATCCATCACGCACGATCGCTGTTTGATTGGGGAAGGGGGGTAAAAAAGAAAAGGAGTTCAGGGTCCCTCTTTTCGGAGAGGTTCTACTCTTGCTGCTGGTGGCTCCGCTGAAGGACGCTGTCCTACTCGTATATTTGAAATCTGGTGCATATAACTAAACTAGGGAAGCTTTGTTATTTTGAGTCCGAGGAGGCCAACAGTGCTGGGGGTCTCGGAGGGGGGGTGTTGATTGCCTGTAAAGTATATCTGTGCTGCTCTCCAAATCCCCTTCTTTTCCCTTCCTGTTGTATAACTGTACCTTGTGTTTTATACCCCTTTAGTACCCTTGACCCCTATCTTTTAGCTTTTTAATAAAACCCTTTCCCTCCAATGGTTGGGTTCTTTGTGCAGAATCCAGTGTCCGGCCTGGGATTTGGGGCCACAGGGAGGTGGGGACTCCCAGGTGGCTGACCAGTACAGTCTGTGTTGATTTATTCAGCTATCTATCTGTCTGCCCACTTACCTACATCTAAAAGGTAAAGGAAGAGCTGGCGCAAGCTCATCTGATTTCAAAATCAGAGCAGTCCACAGAGAGATATATGAAAATTTCATTCATGTTCACAAATCAAACATATTGTGTTTTCACTCCCAAATCCCAAGGAAGATAGTCTTTTATGGAAAAAAAAAATCCTTCAGTATTCTGAGCGTCTCAGTTCCTGGTTTGTTGTTGTTTTTTAGATGCAGTTTTAAAAGTGCACATTTGAGTACGCTCTTTTAAGAGTTTTTCCCTCCCACTAGTAATGTGCTTTTTACATGTCTGAAATGAAAACAGAGTGTAATTGAGCATGGGGAACTGAGGTTGGCTTCAATGTCGAATTCAGAGAATACCGGTGATTGCAAAACTCACCTGCTCATTCATTCCTATGTCCATAAAAATGTCTGGGGATGTCTATGGATTCTTCCTCACTTGAGGGTAAGCGGCATCAACATTACGCTACCATGAGCTTTTTGATGCATCCTTCAAAACCTCTGCTAAAGAGAGTATGCTACCACTGGATTTGGCTAATATTGCATATGAAAACACAACAGACAGAAAGAGGGAAATGGATACTTCATAAATGTAAGGTTCGGAATACTCCCAGAGTGAAAAAAGCATGTTTTTTAAATTAAAGTTTTATTTTTAAAAAAACTGCTTCATGCAGCAATCACCCAATGGGATGATCTAAGGAGGGGTTTTGGCATATCTCCTTGATTTCTTCCACTTTTGAATACCTCATTCTTAATTGCATTTGTTGCTCATTTCATGATTGTCAAGCACAGTTCACAAGCACAAATTATCCCTGTATATCAGATGCTAAATTTGTACACATGCCCCTGATTGCAATCAGAGAAAAGCAGAAATCAGAAATTAGGCTGTATCTGCAAATTTTACACAGGAGATCAGTACCATGCTATTACAATTCTATAAACTTATTATATAATGTAAAAACATACATAAACTGGTCAACAAAATGAGACCAACTTCAAAAACTACAATAATATACAAAACTTGTATTCAAATTACTATTGGCAGCAACCATGCCAACTTGAATTGACTGCTCCTGTAACCTGAGCCTGTACATTTGCAAAAGGGCTACAGCATCTTTGACCAACCTTTTACCCATTTTCAGTCCAGATCTAGAATTGACCTATAGCCGAACCCTGTAATCCAACAGAACGTCATCAGAACTTACGGGCCCACGAGGTAAACTGGCACAGACACAACCGCTCCCATGATAATAGCACTGTTGCTGAACATGTGCCCATAAATTTTGAAAAGTGACTGTTCATTCGAAATGTTGGCCACATGGATGAGTCTTGCCCAGTGCTTTTTTTGTAAGAAAAAAGGTGCCGGAACTCACATCTTGTTAATATTTTATTTAAAATTATATATTCAGTTCTTAACATAAATTTAATTCATTGTATTTAAGGCAAATGTTCATAGTAAATTCCCAAGTTTTGTCCAATTCTTGTCTGACAAATCTTCTCGACTCCTTTCCCTGCTGTTAGTATCTATGGCTGAATTTCGTCCTCTGAGTAACCACAGATCAACGCACTTTCAAGGATCAAAAAGTCTCAGAGGCGGTCCAACTAGTTTGATGAACAAAAGCGCTGAGCAGGGCCGGTGGTTGAGAAGTAATTAGTATTTTTTTTTTCATTTTTAAATTTGGGGGTCACACTTTTGCACTAAAAATTAAAAAAAGATTTTCAATTCACCAACATTTTTTTAAAATAAATTATTTACCTTTCGCAGGTAGTCAATCACTGTACACACACCCACACACATCAGTTGTGTAACGAAACGTAATGGCTGCCGCCTGCAGTAAGCACTCAGCGCGTGACCACACGACCAATCACAAGCCTCGCAGCGCCCTCACAACCAGCGCGGACGAAGCGCGCACGCATCGCACTCGACATGTGAGCAGCCCGCATGCACCGCTTTAATGATTTTGCCACCAACCTGCTATGTTCGACAGGACAATTCAAATCCATGTGGACCAAACATCAAATTTTCAAAAGTTACTTTGAAAACTTGGAAAATCCGTTGAAAAAAGGTGCCGGAACGCTGTTCCAGTGCGCTGTACGACAAAAAAAGCACTGGTCTTGCCATTCATGAAGAGAAACGGCGGGTCTCGGAGGCGCCCTGCGGAGTCAAAGCCGCGGCAACGGCCAGGAGGGAACGGCCCCCCAGGCAGGAAACACCGACCCCGCGCTGCAAGAGACGCTTCCGCCCACCTCCAGCATCACGCCGCTCCCGGGCAAGCGAATGCAGGCAGACGCACGCGGCTGCGACCTCGACGGCAGCCAGCTCCACCGGCCAGCGCGGCCGCACGCGGCGCCGGAGAGCGCCGCCCGCCGGCCCAGGTGATCGGGCGCGCGCGGTGCGCAACGGGGCGGGTCTCGGAGGCGCCCTGCGGAGTCAAAGCCACGGCAACGGCCAGGAGGGAACGGCCCCCCAGGCAGGAAACACCGACCCCGCGCTGCAAGAGACGCTTCCGCCCACCTCCAGCATCACGCCGCTCCCGGGCAAGCGAATGCAGGCAGACGCACGCGGCTGCGACCTCGACGGCAGCCAGCTCCACCGGCCAGCGCGGCCGCACGTGGCGCCAGAGAGCGCCGCCCGCCGGCCCAGGTGATCGGGCGCGCGCGGTGCGTGACGGGGCGGGTCTCGGAGGCGCCCTGCGGAGTCAAAGCCGCGGCAACGGCCGGGGCCGGCGGCCGAAGGGCGGCGACCAAAGGGGTCGCCGCCGTTTGGGGTGCCGTTCGGGGGGACGAGAGGGGGGCTGGGCTGGCCATGGACTCTTGTTGAAATAGGCTTGCCTACTGCTGATTCTCAGGGAAGAGGAAGGATCCTCTTTTTCTTTTTATCGTTCTTTTTCTCCTCCTTCGACCTACTTTATAATCTTACCCTGCTTTAATCAGTGCTTTGAGTCATTCCTGGCCATGTCGACGTTTATATATCCTGGGGAACCCACGGGGGCTGCTATTGGCGTGGTCACGGGCAATGGTCGTTACAACAATAGGGGCTTAACGTGTCCACGTAGAAGAAGGATGGACAGATGGCTGACACCTGTCCCTCCTTCTGATCCTGCCCCCAACCAGAGGGCGCCAGGTAGCCTTGTTAACCATCCCTCGGGTCTGACGGTGCTGCTGCTCAATGCCAGGTCGATCAATAATAAATCTTCCCTCATCCATGACTTGATTGTGGATGAGGGGGCCGACCTGGCTTGCATAACGGAGACCTGGGCGGGAGAGGGAGGGGATGTTGCCCTCTCCCAATTGTGCCCGCCCGGGTATCTGGTTCAACACTGTTCACGCCCAGAAGGGAGGGGAGGGGGAGTCGCGTTGGTTTACAGAGCCTCCATCTCTCTCACGGGCCTTCCGGTCCCCTTGAGACCAGGGCTGGAGTGCCTCTACTTGGTGTTGGGCGAACGAGACAGATTGGGGATTCTATTGGTGTACCGTGCACCTTTCTGCCCAGCAGTCTCCCTATCTGAGCTGACAGAGACTTCAATCTCCATGCCGAGTCTGGACTGACCAGGGCGGCTCAGGACTTCATGGCCTCTATGACGGCCATGGGCCTGTCTCAACACGTCACTGGCCCTACCCATGAACGTGGACACACTCTGGACCTGGTATTCACGACGGGGCAGGTAGAGGATGACCTGAGGGTGAAGAACTTATGTTTGACTCCCCTGTCATGGTCAGATCACCTCCTGGTGAGGTTTGTGCTCGAGAGCGGCCTCTCCCTCTATAAGAGTGCGGACCCGATTGTATGGGCCCGCCCCCGGAGCCGGATGGATCCGGATGGATTCCTGGGGGCCCTGGGGGAGTTTCCGGCTGACAAGACTGGTGCTCCTGTCGAGGCTCTGGTCGAACTGTGGAACGGAGAGATGACCAGGGCTGTGGACACGATCGCTCCTAAGCGTCCTCTCCCACCGGGCAGAGTCCGCTCTTCCCCTTGGTATACACCTGAATTACGGGCGATGAAGTGAGCTGGGAGACGGCTAGAGCGTAGGTGGAGGAAATCACGGGATGAATCTGACCGAACACACTTGAGAGCCCACTATCGGGCCTATGCTGTGGCGGTGAAGGCGGCGAAAAAGAAGTTTTTTTCCGCTTCCATTGCCTCCTCACAATGCCGTCCAGCGGAGCTTTTTCGAGTGGTGCAAGGCCTGGTTCGCCTGGGTCCTAAGGAAGATCCGATGCCACCCTCAAAGGCCCGCTGTGACGACTTTGCCAGGCATTTCAGGGAGAAAATCGCTCAGATTCGTCACGAGCTGGACTCCACTAATGAATCAGAGGTCTCTGAGGAGTCGCCAATGCCACCGTCTGGTCCAAAATTACTGGAGGAATTTCAATTATTGCGGCCCAATGATGTGGACAAGGTGCTTGGAAGAGTACGTCCCACCACTTGCCTATTGGATCCTTGCCCGTCTTGGTTAATAAATAACTCCAAGCACGGGATTGGGACCTGGATCTTGGAAGTGGTTAACGCTTCTCTGAGGGAGGGTCGAGTGCCTGCCCCTTTAAAGGAGGCGGTAATACGACCGGTCCTGAAGAAAGCGTCACTGGCTCCAGAGATGGCCACTAACTATAGACCTGTGGCCAACATCCCGTTTCTGGGCAAGGTGTTGGAGCGAGTGGTGGCGGGACAACTCCAAGCACTCTTGGATGAAACTGATTATCTGGATCCTTTTCAGTCCGGCTTCAGACCCGGGTACAGTACTGAATCTGCCTTGGTCGCCCTGTACGACGACCTGTGCAGGGAGAAGGACAGGGGGAGTACATCCCTGTTGGTTCTTCTGGACCTCTCGGCGGCTTTCGATACCATCGACCATGGTATCCTTCTGGATAGACTTGCGGGATTGGGGGTTGGAGGCACTGCTTTGCAGTGGTTCCGCTCCTATCTCGACGGTCGATTCCAGAAGGTAGTGCTGGGGGACCATGTCTCTACGTCATGGCAGCTATGCCATGGGGTACCACAGGGCTCCATTCTATCCCCTCTGCTATTTAACATCTATATGAAACCGCTGGGAGAGGTCATCAGGAGGTGTGGGCTGCGGAATCATCAATACGCTGATGATACCCAGCTTTACCTCTCATTCTCCACTAATCCAGGTGAGGCAGTGGCTGTGCTGAACCGGTGCTTGGCCGAGGTAAGGGAATGGATGAGGGCCAATAAACTGAAACTCAACCCAGACAAGACGGAGGTCCTGTTGGTTGGCGGATCGGGTTTCGGAGAGGGTGGATTTGACCTGGTCCTGAATGGTGCAACACTCCCTCTTAGGGATAAGGTCCGCAGCTTAGGAGTACTCCTCGACCCGGAGCTCTCTTTGGAAGCTCAGGTGACAGCGGTAGCGAGGAACGCCTTCCTTCAGCTTCGGCTGATTAATCAGCTGTGCCCCTACCTGGAGTACGACTGCCTGGCGACGGTGACACACGCGCTGGTGACTTCCCGCCTAGACTTCTGCAACGCGCTTTACGTGGGGCTTCCCCTGAAGACGGTCCGAACACTTCAATTGGTGCAAAATAGAGCTGCCAGGTTGCTGACGGGGACGGGGCGTTATGCTCACATGACTCCAGTCCTCCATCAGCTTCACTGGCTTCCCATTGAAGCCCGGGCCCAATTCAAGGTGTTGATTATGACCTACAAAGCCCTAAACGGCTTGGGTCCTGGCTACCTGAACGAGCGCTTACGTCCGTATATGCCCGACCGCCCTTTGAGATCTGCGGGAGAGTCCCTTCTCCAGGAACCCTCCATGAAAGAAATTAGGAGAGTAAGTACCCGGAGGAGGGCTTTCTCTGCGGTGGCGCCCAACCTATGGAATTCACTCCCCAAAGAGGTCCGCCTGGCACCGTCGTTACTGGTTTTTCGGCGCCAGGTAAAGACCTTTTTATTTAAACATCATTTCAATTGTTAAAACATATGATCTGGCCTGGGCAACTTCTTCTTCCTTCTCTTTCTCCTCCTATATTTTTATTTTATACTGATAATTTTAATTTTGTATTTGTAAATCAATGTATTTTTTTGTATTTTTATATTTAATGGTAATTTATTATGTACTATTGTATTTCAATGTATTTTATCATGTTGTAAGCCGCCCCGAGGTTTCGGCAAGGGGCGGCATAGAAATGTTAATAATAATAATAATAATAATAATAATAATAATAATAATGATGCTGTGCCCTCCTCTGCTCTTGAACCGCCAGTTTGGACTGGGCTCCAGTCCTTTGTGAATCCCCCTTCTGAGTGGGAGGTTATCACTACATCTTTGGTTAGTGATGTCTTTGGGCACTGGAAAAGTAAGTGTTTTCTCTTTTGCCCTGTCTTAAATGCACAACAGATCAGTTCCATGGGGTGGAAAGCCCCAAAGGCTATGAAGCAGCTCCGTATTTTCTTTTTGCAGGAACAATATCAACAGTTACAAAGGATTCCAAGACAATGGGGTCTAACATGGTGCAGCAAGAATTAGGTACATTAAACTCAAGTGGGGGAGAATTGGTTTCTTGATTGTGCATAATCTTAGAAAATGCATTCCCTACCATGTGAGACAAAAGGAAGCATATATTTTAACAGAATACTTGCCTCAAGCAGATTTTATAAGGATTTGCATTAGAAATATTTTCATAAATGATCTGATGCCTAATTGGGAGAGCATTTTAGTTGTTTGTAAGTTTCTAAACATTAATTAAACTGACGAATTTTGTACTGTGTCAGCAGCAACAAAATAGAATTTTAGGCAGAATCAGTATGGAAGAATGAATCTGATATAATCTACACTGGTGGCAATATCATTATATATACCAACAATGAGCTGAGCTTGTTCCTGGAATAAAACAACACCATGATCCAAATTGAGCATGCCCAGTGCTGGGGCACAGAAAACGAGGAGGGGTGGAAGTGGGGAATCGGAAGGGACAGAAATGGGATGGAGTCTCCTGGAACAAGCACACCCCGCACTGCAGTTCTCTCTCGCTACACTGGGTTGAGATGACTGAAAAAAGATGGAATCGTGCCAAGCTACTGAGAAAGGTCTCATAGTAAAACTGATACTGAACTTAAATCATAAGACAAATAAGAAGGATTCAGTTTCAGTGTATCAGAGCAAACACGGAAGCATAATTCTTCATATTCCTGTTGCTCCATAAAGATTTCCACATGGCTGGATATTAACTTCTGATTATTCTTCTGCTTCTCACAATGAAAAACAATTCTTTCTTCAAAATGGTTAACAATACCAAGGCACTCATGTAATAAGGCAGATATAAAACGTTCTTCCTCTTTGCTTCCCCCACCCAAATATACGAGAAGCAAGAAAGTGACTGCAAGACCACACAGAGCCAAGAACATGCTACATTGTTACAAGTCTAATGAATGGACAAAAGAATGTGTTTTTTTCCTTAGCAGTCACCACAATAACTCCTTTGAATTAAAAATGCTGATTTGGATCACATTTGAATTTTACAATTGTTTGTAGCTGGGCATGTCAGAGCACTGGTCTATTGCATATTCACAGCACACCACGAGTTAGACTGGAGTCACATTTTGTACATATGACATCACATAAATGACCATAACAGCCAATGGACATAAACACAAGAGAAAGTGTTCTTTTCAACACTTGGAGATGGACATTCCAAACAACATTACTAAAACCGTTAGCGATATGTCTATTTATCAGGTATAGAGGGGACAAATTTCCAGGATTTTGCAGGGAAAGAAACCACTGGAGCTAAAACAGCCCTCAAGTAAAACAGAATAGAATAGAATAGAATAGAAGAGAAGAGAAGAGAAGAGAAGAGAAGAGAAGAGAAGAGAAGAGAAGAGAAGAGAAGAGAGAACAGAACTGAACTGAACTTGTGTCCAGGGAAAGCAAAAGTTGGGGAGAAAACATGAGGGAGGAGCACTGGTTGATGTCTCCTAAAACCGAACGATGGGGACCTTGTCGCCGTGGGAAGCACCCACCCCTTCCCTCATCATCCCTTGGTCTGTTGCATGACAATGCTGGCAGGTGAAGGCAGCCCAGGCAAACGGGGAACTGCCTTACAAAAACTTGGAAAACGGCCCCGTCTTGACTGTTCTGACCAGTAGTGACTCTCTGCAGTTTGCAGCTCTATCTGGAGATCCAGCAACTGGATCCTGTATTTCTGCATGCAAAGCAGGTGTTCGACGGCACAGATGCAACCATTTCCCCAAACAACTGCCAAGAGGCAATGGAAGAACTGGTGTAACTGGCATGCAGCCTCAAGTACACTTTTCCTTATTGCTAGTCTACACACAAGCAAGATGGCAGCATTGACTGCCTTCCTTTGGGGAAAGTAATCCCAGTGGGCCAAAGCCAGGCAAAGCCTCCCCTTTCCTTCTACCCTGCTTCCCTTCTCCTTTGCCCTTTCCTCCCCTCCCCTCCCCTTCCCCATCCCTCCTTTCTCTCACACCCCGCAATGCCGTGGCATATTTTGAAGCCCTTACCATGACAGTCTCATAGCCAGGCCCCCAAGCAAAGGCAAGAGTTGCAAGCACCTCTGTCGGTCCCTATCAGCACCCCAGTTCTAGAAGTTCTCATCTACTGTGTGCAGGTCTTCGATAAGGCTGATGGCTCTTCATTCTGGTCCCTGTCCCAGCGCCCCACATTCTGACTGCAATCCATGAGAGGCAAAACAGTGACCCCACAGTGCAACCCCTCATTTGCCCCTTTCTTCCACAGAGGCCCATACTGTACATTGATACGAGGTTGCATTTAGTTCTCAACTGATGCTCTGACTGGGCTGGACCTCATCTGCGTTCAGATATGCTCTTGTATGACAGAATGCTTCCTCACCTCTCTATTCCTACAAAACAAAACAAAATCATACACACAGGCAACTCACGTGTAAGGAAAAAGGACAGATTAGAACTTGTCATTCTGAAATTTAGTTTTCTACGTTAACTTTTTTTTGATGAAAGTGCATTCAATCGTCCAAGCTCTCACTGAAAAGGGAACAATCCCAGTAAAACAGAAGCCCCAGAATATGAATTCCTGGTAACTATCTTGCATATACACTGATATTTTAGTAATAAATTTCAATTTCAACATGTAAGGGTGCAATTATGGGATAGACCTCGTTTACAGTGTACAGGAACCGCGTCTGGTGCAACAACATTCCATCAGTAGTACCTGCACACAGACAACCCCAAGTGGAGGTTGTGCCAGGTGCAGCAGGACCACGTGTCCTGCTTCACAGAGCAAAGTTCTCTATTTGAAGGCATCCTTTGGCTGAAGGGTTCTCAGTTCAAATGTGTTTAACTGTAAAGAACCCCAAGGAGGGAGAACAGGCAGTGCCCTGAAGTTCTCCATCAGCATTCACAACCTGGATGGCAGCAGAACAAGCAGGAAACAGGGCATCTCGTCACAGCCATCTCTCCCCACTATATTTTGATATAAATTGTAGTCATCAGAACATGCAGATTTTATGTAGATCTCTGCCTTCTTTTTCAAAAACGGGTTTCCTCCTCTTAGTCGGTGGTCATACTAATTTGCCCTCCACAAGTTATACTGGATGCATCCAAACAGGAAATGACCCATCACTTCCTCTTCTCTCTCATCTGGGCAACATGCTCCGAAGGCAGGGATGAGCTGATGCTGGAAAGTCTAGCCCATTTGAACTAAGCGGACTTCCTCCTACCTCTGGTAGCAAGTTAATTCACTTTTTCCTCCCTCTAAGACTGGTCATAGTTGAAAAAATGCTAAAGAAATTTGCTCAAATCAGCCTGTGTGTGCAGTACTGTGAATTCACACAATTTGTACAAATTTACTGAATGGGCACAAATTATGGTATCTTGTGTGCTTTGCACAAATTGGTACCCCCAAAAACATTATTACCATGCAATTTACATAAATCACACAAAGATAATGTGCTTTTGGGGAACGATTTGTGCAAATCAGCTGATTTTTCACAAATTTCCCTAGCGTTATTTTAAACATACAAACCATGACCAATCTTGGAGATGGAAATTTGGGAGCTGGCTCAAGTAAGCTCACCCAGAATTTGGCAAACCAGAATTTGAGAAACGGAAAATTTTTATAATCCATTAGTTTTCCCCACACACTACCATCAGATTCCTCTCGCATCCCTATCTGAAAACTTACATGGTAGCTTTTATAAAGAATCAGGTAAGGTGCATAAATTCCGGGGAAAAAGTAGCTCAGAGCAGAAAAAAATTCAAAAGGAAGTCTATGTGCAAAAGCTTCTTTGCCATCTTGATAATTCATTATGTGTCCACCATAAATTCCTAAATGACATGGACACTGCATTGCACTTAACTTATGTTTTCAGCTGTATATTTTAGCTAGTTTTAACAATCAAATAAATAATTTGATTACATTTATAGGCTGCTGAATCTTTATTTTTCAGCAGGCAAAAAAGGCAGAAGTATGTAGGCAAACGTAACAGTAAGAGGGACTGTTCAATTAGTGGTGTGACTACACAAGGCACAATACAGTGCACTCCACAACCTTTAAGAATATTAACTAAGAATATGCTTACCAAATGGAAGTGCAGCTACAAAATTTGCTAACATGTGAGCAGATGTGTGTGTCCAAGCCTGCAATCCTAACTTCAGTATCTGAGAACCTCATTTCTGTTTTAAGCCCGACAGTTAGATCTTCATGTACCATGGGGGGCCTATTTAACTTTAATAGGGCTTTGTTGATGAACAGCTTTTAAGGTTGAGCTGTTCATTATCTTTAACGTGCCAGGGCAGAACACAATGCAGAGAATGCACCAGGCTCTCAATGGCAAGCGCTTTAACGAGTATCAATAAACAATGCTGATGAACACATTACTGTTTGCCTTTCAAAACCACAAAGGACCTGATATCAACATACTTAACAATTGCCAGAATTGTAAAATGACCATGTGCAAAGGAGGCTAATACTCTTGGGATGCAGCAGGGTGCAAGGCTCATTTCAGTCCAGGAACTCCACCGTGTTACATCATTGCTCCAAAAAGGCAGGACCAAAGGCATACAGAGAGAGGTCCAAAAATATAAACAAACGCAAACATATTTTAGTTGAAAGTGCTTGCTGCTATAACTGAGCCTCAACCTTTCAGAATGGGGCAAGTGTTTTAACCCCAAGGGCCTTGTCTAGTCAGAGCACTGCAGTTCAGACACATGGACAGGACGAAGAAATAAAACCACCAATGCAAAGATGGTATGCAGCTTGTTGATCTCTGTGATCGAGGGCATGGACATCAAAATAGCCAGCGCAAAGAGTAAGCGACGGTAAAGCAATGCACACGGAAGCGGCGGAAACAAAGAGAGGAAAGGAAAACATAAATCCTAAGAGCAAGTATACAGTATTGGGGGTCAAGCAGCCCATGGCTGAACTGGAAAGACCTCTTGGGCTCATGGATGGTGGAGAGCTTGATGGAGTCTTAGCCGAGTTTGTAGGTTTTGTTAAAAATGTCAAGAATGTTGAGAATCATTAGAAAAAGTGTCAAAACTGTATAAAAGCAAGTCTATTATGCCTTTATAAGAGTTTATAAAGGCAACTATGCTGTGTTACATCATTGCTCCAAAAAGGCAGGGCCAAAAGCATACAGGGAGAGGTCCAAAAATATAAACTGGGCTTTTAGTTGCGACACCTCAAAAAGAGTATCATAGAGTTGGAAAAGGGCACCCAAAATGATCAAGGGAGCAACTTCTCCTTGAGGAAAGGTCCAAGTGTTCGAGGTTCTTTTACTTTACAAAAGGGTAGCAGAAAATATGACATATAGTATCTTGATAGTACTAGAAACTGGGATGTTATCCAACAAGTGTGAACAGTGAGAGATTCAAGGCAAATAAAAGGAAGTACTTCCTCTTGCAAAGTACAGAACTGGGTGCCATACAAGGTAGTGATGGCCACCAACTCGGACAGTTTCAAAACAGGATTAAACAAATTAATGGTGGGTGTGGTGAGTCAGTATCTATGTGACAAGCTAGTAAGCAGGACCGAAGAACAAGTCTGAACCAAGGGGGACAAACCAGGAAGCATGATCAAGCAGGAAATGAAAAATCAGTCAAAGAATAACCAAGGATACAGAACATACAGAGCTCGGGAAGGCCTTGTTGCTCAAGGAAGGCTTAGCTAGGACAAGAAGCTCCTTATACCAATCCAAAAGGTCAACTTGGGTGGGTGGAGCCAATCCAGAAAGTTGTTTACTGAGAAACCTCCATCTGCAGTACAGTGGTTGATGACATGGAAAACTGCATGAAGATCCAGGACCTCTTGCGTTAAGGCTCGGCACAACCCAGTTCTCAAGACTCAAACTCTGAATTTTACTTACTCACTGCTTTTATGCACTTAATGCAATATAACCCTGTTATGCTATAAATCTGCCCCGCAAAGTCTTGTCCTACCACTTGCACAAGTGTTCATGGAATAGCAACAAACAAAATCTACTGAGAGTTCTTCAGAACCAAGTATACAGAACACCAACAGCTCCAGCTACTTGATACTTTTCTTGCTCTTTTGTGGATCAGTGTTGCCAAGCCTCGGGTCCCAATCCATGACCCTGAATGTATCTGCTAGAACCAAGGATTTCTATCAGTGCCCATGGACAATTTATTATTAAACTAAATTTGGATAAAAGCTGCCCATTTGCATTATGCTTTCTGGCCAGCCATTACAATAAAAAGAGTGTAAGAATGTTTTATTCTAAGTTTAACTGACACGGAGGAGCCAATTGGAAGGAAACTGAAACTGGGGAAGAAAGAGAGCTACACATGACAATTAACCTTAGGAAAAAATGTTTTACATCACATTGGGATAATCTGGGTCAGGGAAAAATTAAAGAAAGCATGAACTGTATATACTGGAGTATACAGTGACTTGTGTAAAAGACAAGGTTGAAGTTTTGGACTGTTTTTCTGGTGTTTGTCATATGTCAGGCATATAAGATGACTCCCAACTTTTGCTTTGCCATTTCTGGTTTCAAGGGTTAGCTTATACGCTGCTATACATGGGCATTCGTTAGCCAGAAGCTTCTGGACTCTCATGGCGTCGTGTCATTCTAGCTAATAGTCACATTATCTCTTTGATTTCACTTGAGCTCACCTTTGTCTTCTATCCACCTTGGTTCGTAACTGCGTGATCTGTGTCTAGAGAAAAAATTGTAAACTGATGTGAAAGCTTTCTTTTCGGCCCTAAACCATGGATCACCACAAAAGAAAAACACACGCTTGCTTTATTTAATTATTTGTTTATTTCATTCCTATGCCACTTATAGTCAAAGCTCTCTGGACGGTTTACAACAAAGTAAAAAAGCAAAGCTGGAGGCTTACGGCAGCCTGCAAGGGGGCTGGCTGGGGTGGCCAGGGGTGCCGAGCGAGGACCGCTACACGAGAAGAGGGCCCCCCTTCCTGGCTGCTGCAGCTGGCCCGGATGGTGTGCCACCCCAGGCAAGGGTGGGTGGGGCGAGCGCTGGGCTCGGGACTCGGCCTGTGGCCCCGTAGGACAGAGGACAAGCTCCCCTAGAGCAAGGCTGCACTCTGGAGGGTCCAGTCCAGTTTTAAGTTGAAGGCTGTTCAAGAAGGAAGCGTACTGCAGCTAAGATGGCGCGAGACTGGAGGAAGGAGGAAGGCAAACGAAGGAAAAATTTCCACCTGGCATATTTTTTTGCTTTGCTATTTCCAGTTTCAAGAGTTGTCTTATAGGCTGGTATATATGGTATATTATTTCAGACAGTCTGACTCAGAAACCAATTGGCTGATTTAGCTCTTGCAACATTTAACTAAATTTAGTATTTCTAAATTTGCATATTGAGAGATATAAATTAGCCTGTATGGATTTGTGTCCTTTGTGTCAAGTCTCTTAATTATTTAACAACACCTCTGCATGTGAGCACTCTTCACAGAATTTAAAGTACTGGGTGAGGAAACTTCTAGGGTTTTTTTTCCCAGAAGCTGCAAACATGATATTTGCTAGCAGTCATATTTATCACGAGGTAGTATATTTGATACAGAAGCACTGAACAGGGTAAGTCCTACACTTCTTGCATTGACAAGGAGTGTGTGTTTGTGTGCAAATGTGTGTGTGTGTGTGTGTGTGTGTGTGTGAACCAGTCTGTTCTTCACTGACAACCATTTGGAGCAACTGTAGAAACATTTCTCCACATTCCTAGAAAAACTTAGAATCACGTTTGAACAATGAACAAAATGCTGGGAAAAAAAATCCTGAGTCTTTGCTGTAACTTCTTGCAGTAAAAACAAGGCTGCTGTATTAATTAGAATTTAGGGAACTTTCCAGTGGTAAAATTTATATTCTTCCCACTTTTTTTTTTTTTTGGCTCATGTCCATCCAGAGTTCTGAGTAAATCAAAGACTTTCATTCTCCTCTAGCTCAGAACTTGGTGACTCTTTGTATATCTCAACTCATCCCTGAGGACCAAAAGCCACTGTTTGGCTCACAGGAGATATTAAATGAACCAAACAAAAAGCTGCATGCATTTCAGGTTCAAGGTAGCTGACCAGCATCTGAGTAACACAAAGTTTGGTAGAAAAGAATTTGTAGTCTATGTGGGACTCCACAACATGACTATTGTCATGTTGTCCTTTTTAAATTGTCCAGAATATTGTCCTTTTTAAATTGGGGCCAAAATTACTGATTTTCTGCCAGGCTTTTAACAATCACATAATCCTTCAGTTGTGAGTCAGAATTTGCATATTTGTTTCAATCCTGTTTGGTATCTCTGCTTTCCCAAACCATTGCTGGGTCCCCCCACCCCCTTCCTACATAGCTATACAGTCCCATACATGTCCTCTCAGAAGTAAGTCTCACTGAGTTTTATGGCATTTGCTCCCTCAGGGTAAAGACCACACATGATCTGCATGCAGTAGGTCCCAAGTTCAATCCTCAGCATCTCCAGGTGGAGTGAGAAAAACTTCTGCCTGAAACCCCAGCGAGCCACTGCTGCCAGTCAGTGATGACAATACTGGGCTGGATGGACCAATGGTCTGGGCTCAGTATAAGGTAGCTTCCTATGCACCTAAGTGTGTACACAATCGTAGCCCTAGGTACGTTGGAAATTCTAGCTATGTGTCGATCATATGACAGACAGGAAGATATCACTATGCTATGTGGCTGGATCAGTGAAGACAAACCAAGCCAACTAAGAGCGATGGCAATGCTTCTTGGATCATGAGTGGTTCCCTCCAGTTCCAGGCAGTTCTGGAGCCAGGGGGTCAGACTAGTTGACGGGGAGGCCCCTTCTGACTCGCGCTGTTTCTATATTTCTAGATCTTGCAGTCAAGGAGGCAGATGCTGTTGCCCTGCACTGTTAGTTTTGGTTGGATAAGAGCAAAGAAGCAGAGGGAGGGGAGAAGGGATGGCAATATAAATGACTAGGTGGAACATTTCAAAGGGACTGCCAAAAAATAATTGAAAAGTGGAGCACTTTCCAAAAGGGTGAATGTTCCTGAGAAATGGTGAGTAGTTTGGTATCAACATCAGGGAGAACAAGCTTACTATGTTTTTTTTTTTTTTAAATTCAGCCCTGAAAAGGATTCTTAAATTGATAATATTGGCTTAAATCCTAAACTGAAAAGTACCTAAGGTATATTCTGTGGCTATTTTCAAAGGCATACTACTTGTTTATTCATTTGTTTATTTTATTGTATCAATCAGGGTGAATAAAAATCAATGTTTTTAAAATTAAAATGGATTTTTAAAATTTAAATTGTATTTTTAATAAAATGCTTTTTGAGGAAAAATCTATCTAAATATAGTTCGCCATTTAAGACACATTTTAGTCCAAAGGTTATTCATCATGAAATAAGTTTTAGTTTTAAATTATGTAGCATGGGGCATACATAAGCATGTAACATAATCAATGCTTACATATTTGGCAAATGGATTCCAGTAACCCATTCACAATGGCTCTTCCAGAAGTTTCTGTAAGATTATTGGGCAATATTTATATCTAGAAGTTACTATCGCAGATGCTTGGTTTTACAGTTCTCAAGAGTGTGAATTTGCCTCTTCTTCACAGCAAAAACATTATAAAATGAATATACAGAGTTGAGAAAAAGACCTTAATCCCATTGCTCCTTTACAGAATCAACCTCTTACTAAGTGCTACATTTCAAAAAATTCACTGAATGGAAGGAGATCGTTGGAAGTGGAATAGATCTGCATGAGAAGCTAAGTGTGAGGAGGAAGCAGCAAGCAGTAAAAATGAAAGTGAAACCCTTTGAGCAGGACACTCAAAGCTTTTGGATCTTTTTGTGTACAGCCTGAGGTTTATCACATTATTCCTTCCCTGAAGGAGAAAACCTATAATGGCAGCAGGCTGTAAAATAGACCCAGTTTGGGAATATTTTAATGAAGCTCCTCTAACTATGAATAAGACAGGCATGCATGCAAATTATGTAAAAAAATCCATGATTTAATTCTAGTTTTACTGGCTAGTGATTTAAATCTTTTAAACAATGATTTAAATCTATTTCATTTAACTAAAATCCACCCTGGTGTGAACATAAAAATGAAACGAAAACAAACCAAAAATGGAATAAATTAAAACATTACAAATTTTAATACAATTTTAAAAGATCCATAACTTTACTTTTATTACATATTACAGTAGTCCCTCAAAATTAGCGGGGGTTACGTTCCCAAAGCACCTGCAAATTGTGAAAAACCAGAAATTTGCTGCTGGCGCTGGCCACCAAGGTGGTGCGGGTGGGAGGCGCAGGCCGGGCCGGGGGTGGGTGGGCACACGGGGCGAGTGCGCTCAGAGATCATTTTCTCCGAGCGAGTCCAAACTCGGAGGAAACGATCTCCTTGAGAGTAAGCCACTGCATAGTGAGGCGCCGGCTTACTCACAAGGAGATTGGCTTGGACTCGCTCAGAGAAAAATCCCGCAAAAGACTGAAGGCGCGAATGCTGAACCACGACTTCAGGGTATACTGTACATCGAATTCATTTATAGCAGTACATACTACTATTAATGAAAATAATTATGCATAAACTTCAACAAAGGCAGTCCAAATATCCATATATAAATCCATTTGCAGATTACATCTAAAGGTCACATGTTCAAACATAAAGACATTTTGTTCACTAAAACTGGAGCAGTGGCTACAACTGAGGAGCAGGTACTCCAGATTCAAAAGGATCTGGACAGACTATGGAAGTGGGCAGGAGACAACAGGGTGGCGTTCAATGTGGATAAGTGCAAGGTCTTGCACTTGGGGCGTAGGAATGGGTGTCATAAGTACAGGTTAGGTGACAAGTGGCTGGACAGCAGCACTTGTGAAAGAGACCTCGGGGTGCTGGTTGAGTGCAGGCTGAACATGAGTCAGCAGTGTGATGCGGTGGCCAAGAGGGCAAACACCACCCTTGGCTGCATAGCCAGAAGTGTGGTTTCTAGATCAAGAGAGGTATTACTACCACTCTATACGACTCTGGTGCACCCACAACTGGAATATTGTGCTCAGTTTTGGGCCCCTCATTACAGGAAGGATATAGCCAGGTTAGAGTCAGTGCAGCATAGGGCCACAAGGATGGTGGCCAGTTTGCAGGGGATCCTGTATGAGGCGAGACTGAGGGAACTGGGTCTCTTCAGCCTGGAGAAGAGGAGACTCAGAGGGGATCTGTTGGCGACATACACGTATGTGAGGGGATGTCACATGGAGGTGGGTAGAGGCCTGTTCTCCCCTGCAGAGGAAGGCAGGACGAGCGCCAACGAAGCAAAGCTCAGGGAGCCAAGGTTCCATTTGGATGCCAGGAAGCAATTCCTGACAGTCAGGACCCCAAGGGTGTGGAATGGGCTTCCACGAGAGGTCGTTGAGGCCCCATCGGTGCGGGTGTTCAAGGATAGGCTGGACGTCCAGATGGTGGGCATGTCGTGAGCAGAGCCGGCTGGTGCCGGAGGTCGGACTAGATGGCCCGGGAGACCCCTTCTGACTTGCTCTGTTTCTATGTTACTGTACCCACTGTATTATTGTGACTTTATTGTTTGCCTTTTATTTCCCCTTCCAGTGTTGGAGCATTAGGGGTTTTTTTGGTGTCAAAGGGGAGTGGAAATGCATTTGCACTGACCAAGAGACAGGCAGTTAATTCAAAAGGATGTGTGTATCCTTAAATATTAAGGATTTATCTGAATTATTACCTTCTCTAAAAATAAGTTCCCATTCACCATTGCCAAAATATATGGAAAGAAGCTATAGCTGCATTTATATCTCTACCCATTCCAATTTAATTAAGGCCTTATCAAAGAGACATTGTGGCATTTGGTATATTAGAAAATCAAATTTTCCTAAATTAAGTGTAGTCTATCAAGGCTGAGTCCTTGCAAAATAGATAATAAGCAAGCACTCCATTGGATGGAACAAATGGGGTGCTCCGGTTCATTATTCCATTCTTTGCTGAGACCCTGTGGATTATACAGGGCTACCTTGACTCACGAACTTAATCATTTCCAGGACTCTGATCATGACCCAAACTGGTCCTGAGCCAAGATAAATTTCCCCATAAGGTTCAATGTAAATAAGGTTAATCCGTTCTGTAACTATTTTTTTAATCAGAAAAATGTGAAGCAAAGTGACAAAGAACAACAAAGATCACGGCCATCCCCCCCCCCACTACACACACCCTGAGCACCAGCGTGGCCATCTCCCTGCCCCCCCAGCACGACCGCTGCGATCCCGGTCGCCACCCAATGTAGAGTTTGCGCTCTGAGTCAAAATTTTTATGAAATTTTTGTTCACGACCCGATGTGGTCATGAACTAAGGTGTTCATGAGCCGAGGTACCTCTGTATTTAGTCATGGATAATAGATATCGATACACATGAATACAGCTGTTCAGCCTTGATCAATATTTCCAATAACACAGGCAGCTCTGGAGCAGCAAAAGCAGCAGGACCAAACCTGGATGCCAGCAAATGCTTTATCTGCATATTTTCTCATGCAGCCATAGCTGACAATTTTATTAACTACACAAAACAAAAAATGGACATAAGTTATCATCAGGACCAACAAGCTGGTCCAAAGTAAAAATCAGCCCATCCATCCAAGCCTACCAAACAAACGTCTTCTTGCCAGTCTTTAAATCTGGATTTCCCCAGCAAGTTAATTTTGTGCATGAAAATTTGTTGAACTGCAGTTGATGTTAAAATATGCCACAGCTCTCTAGCTGACACAACTGGAGGAGAAGGCATGTTTTCTATCTTGGTATGACAAATGCCCATTGCAATCCAGTTGGGAAGATGATTCAGAAATAAAAATTGCAAAACCTACTAGAGAAAGGAATCTAACTTTAGTGGAACAGACCAAAATCTAATGCAAATCAACAAACAGGCCTAAGAGTATAAGGAAAGGACAGGAAGGGCAAATCCACGCTGTGTCATTAAAAGCTGCATTCTTTTCAAAGTTATTCATGGTGGTGTGGAATCCCATAAAATACATAAAACAAAATACTAAGCTTCTAGAAATACTTGCCTGATATAAATAAGGGCATATCAGCAATAAATAAATAAATGAAGGCACTGCATTCATTTTAAGTGTATTTACCTTATCCCATTTATAGATAACTTCATAGACCCCCATTTGTCAATGCTCCTTGAGACTTCATTAATTAACTCAAATTAAACTTAACCTGTGATACATCCTTAGGAACAAGTATCCCCAAATAAGTAATAAAGTACAAACTCTAAGCTGCCAGGTAGTTTACATTCTCTGGGGTGCATTATCTTCAACAGACATGAGTTCTGACTTGGATCAGTTAACTGAATAAGTAGATAAATGTGCAAAATCATTATTTGCATCAATATTGGAGCAAAATAGACTGGAGTTCCAAAATAACAGATCATCAGTACAGGCAGTAAGTTTGCATTCTAATGTATTATGCACAAATCCTTTAATATTAGAATCTGGTCAAACAGCATGCACAGGGGTTCCAATCTTATGTCGAATATTGATGGAGAAAGAGGACATCCCTGTTTAATACTTCTCTTGAGTAAAAGAAAAGGAACCAGCTCAGACAGGGCTCCAGGTCCTAACACCGGTTTTAAGAGTGTTATGCAAAACTTCAATCTGTTCTTGAAACCTGGAGGCAAACATATGGCAAAGGTGAATTTCCAATTAAATTTAAGGAAAGGCTTCTCCCCATCTAAAGAGATAATGGTAACCATGTCTGTTCTATCCTTTAATGCAATCAGATCCACAACCAATCTAAAATCATCACCCCCTGCCTATTTTTAAGGTAGACTAACATGATAATAAATTGTTTTAGTCTGTCAGCCAAAATTTCAGTTAATATATTAATATCAATGAAGTAGGTTGATCATTTGCACAGAAGATATGATTTCTATCTGGTTTAGGAATTACTGTAATATAGACATCACTGAGGGCTGACACAAGAGGAGCATCAACTTTGGAAGCTAGAACAACTTTGGGAACTTGAGAGAGCCAGTGTGGTGTGGTGGTGAAGAGCACGGGACTGGGACTCAGACAATCTGGGTTCTAGTCCCCACTCAGCCATGGAGCCCACTGGGTGACTCTGGGCCTGTCACAGACTCTCAGCCCAACCTACCTCACAGGGTTGTTGTTGTGGGGATAAGATGGAGGAGGAGAATGATGTAAGCTGTCTTGAGCCCTTTGTAGGGAAAAGGCAGGATATAAATCGGAAAATAAAATAAAAATAAATAAACACTGAAAAATACAACTCAACTGGAAATCCATCTGAACTGGGTGCTTTCCCTGTTTTCATGTTAGTTTTTGATTTTGAAATTTATTCAATCAGCAGAGGGACTATTAAAATTGGTTCTGTAGACTATCTAGACAGGGAAGACTGAATTGAGGGGGAAAACACTGATATCTTACTGAGCTGTTCTCTATTTTTCTGTTTTACACATGCTGATGCAAATTCTACCTACTATTAAAAAATAGCCAAATCATATTTAGCATGCTGCACCTCCTGTACGAGTTGCGTATTTGGCGAGAGGCAAACTGGCTTGTAAGAGTTTTCAATGTATCACTTAAAACAATTTGTTGCCCCCTTTAAATTGTATTTTTATGAGATGTATAGGCAATACTCTGGCCCCAGAAGAAAGCTTGCTAGCCTTCCACTCTGTAGCACATGAGTTGGCTGTACCCTCACTGCTTCCAAAATACTCTTGTGGCTCAGCAAGAATGATTTTTCAAAGACCTATCATTTAACAAGGTGACATTGAAGTGCCAAAGACCAGGAGGCCTTGGGGCTATTTGTAACTAGCAAGTCCAAACAAACTGAGGCATGTTCTGAAATAACCAACATTTCAGTCTTACAGTTTCTGGTTTGACATAACAAGGAGGTGGAAACCAAAAGTGATCCAACCAGAAACAATGGTGGTGGGCACAATATATAGCCACCCTCATCCAGAGGTTATATTCTACATGGGTCCATCAGGCCAAATTCTGACACGTACACTTGCTTTTCATCAATTTTTTAAAAGGTTGAAAGCTAGATTCTGAAGGGGTGAAAACAGGACTGTATTTTTAGTTCTTGTAGGTCTGCTTAAGCTGGCTCAGTCAACAATATAAAATGACAAATAATTCTCAACCTTTCAAGAATAGCATAGAATAATTCAAGTCTACATCACTGGAGCACATTTTCATATTAAAACGCACAAGTATGATTGCCATTTTATGTGTTTCCACATATAAACAGTATAATAGTTTGTGCTGCGCTCACATTTCTATTATATGGCACTCATAGGACATAAAACTAACACCGTAGAGTTGGAAAGATTTAAAATACTGGCACAATCACATCAACATTAAGCACTATGAAGTCCTACTGATTTCAAAGGCAAGTTAAAAAATACGATTACTTTTTTCTCTGCTGAAATTAATGGGGATAATTTTGGCTGGATTGCAACCCAAATCAGTACAGGCACTTACTCAAAATCAGATTGGCCCAGGTGTGCCACGCTGGCTTGGATGGAGGGGTAGATACTTTTGTTTCATGATTTCCACTTCTAGTGATGTCATTGCTACAATTAGCTCAGGAAATCCACAAATGTCCTCTTTCTACATCTTTGACATAATGCCATCCAGTAAGTGCTGTCATAGAGAACAATGTTTCTGGCTACTCTAACCCAGTTCTGGTTTTTTAATTCTTGGTATTTCTACAAATTCACCATCTTGGAGGTCAGATTACATTTTCCCTCATACAAAAGGAAGCAAAAAAGTTAGCAGAAATTCTTAGTGGAGATGCCAACACACTCCATTGAATGATGACTGTTTCATCATTGTGATCATAATTATAGGAAGTTAAGATTACTACTTTGACAAAACTAATTACAATCATCTTATATATTATACTTTAGCAAAAGCCTGTAAGCTTAATCCCTGATATGGAATAACACACTGCAAGGCCAATATTAATGAAAAAGAATTGCAAAGACTTTCTCCAGCATAGTATGTTCAAATAAATATTTTGCTAATGGAGTTTTCAGTGACCCAAACAAAGAAGAGAATAAAAGATGACCTAGGCAGCTAAGATACACCATATATTCTGATGGGAAAAAAACAATATAAAGAATTGGTTCTTAGGGTGCCAGGAAGTGAAACGTGATGCAGGATTCTGATTTTTCCCCCCTTTTCTTTTTTTGTGATCATCCAGCAGGCTTAATTAGTCATTTACATCTTCACAATTTAATAACATCAAGGACCCCTTTGAACCTCCATGTTAGAGGAGTTTTTCCTTTAAAAATGTAGAGTCTCTAGGCTTAGTCTGTAGGCTTTGGGGTTACTGACTTGGATCTGTAAACAGCCATTTTGCTCAACATGTGACATACAGGGGATAGCCAGATGTTAGACGATGGCAAAGTCAAGCTGAGCCATGTTTCCTCTACCTCATACCAACGGATCCAAGTGTTTTGCTAATGCACAGAGTATTCAAAGTAAAGACAACTATTAAATGGAGGAAGCATTTTGATACATATTTAATAACATCTATTATATGTAAGTAACCTATTTGAGTGTAATGACAATGCCATCAGTGCATGCCTTAAAGTAGAAACCAGCTACACATTCATGCTGGGGTGTCACAGGACAGTGAAAGAAAATAAACATTTACAGTATTCGTTTATTTTAAGAGGTTTATCCTACCATTTAGGATGGTAGCCATAGGATGACTCCCTAGATGGTGTCTGAGGGGCCACAAGATATTTTAGATTCCCAGATACAAGGTCAAAGTCAGCACTCCAACTTCAGACTTAGGAATCAGAGCTCTGACCTCTCTTACCAGCTGGTACAGAATGACTCATTCTGGCTTCTTTCCGAAGTCGGAAAGCAACTTTGGAGAAGGAGAGAAGCGGGTATTTCTATGGGTGGAGAGCAGGCTGGAGAGGCCAGGATGTGATGTCTCCCCAACCGCCTTGCTTCTCCATCTGTCTGTCCAACCAGCAACTAGTACTACTGCTAGTTGAACAAAAAGCCCATCTAGTGAAAATCCAGTGCAGGAGAATGGGGAGGTAGAGACCATCTTCCCCACTCTTCCAGCCCTGCACAGGATAACCATAAGCCTGAGTGTGGAAGTTTAGGATCATCACTACAAAAGTATCACACCCTTAGGGCCCAAACTCTTTCAAGCCAGCTCACAAGCAAAACACAGTGCAATAATAAACATAATCATTAATATACACAACACAACAAAAAACTTTCTATGAATAAACTAACGAAGTGCATGACTATGGCAGTTACTTACTGCCAGCCAGAACTCACCAACAGTGGTGGTATTAGAGAAGAGACGAAAGTTGACGATGTACTCCATGACCAACTAGAATTCACAAATCTAGACAAGCCAGTTCAGCATCAATTTTCAAGTGAAGTTGGAGGCATCAACACTGATCAAATAAACTTTGAGCAACTGATGTCACCTTGAGAGATTCGGTTTTCTCCAGAAGAAATCAACAAATGTTCAGGTCAAAACTTGAATAGCTCATCAACAACCACTAAACAATAAAGACAAATCCAAAATCAAGATGCAGCTTGACTTATTGCCTTCAAATCATCCAAAAGGGAAGGTGCCTTCCACCTATGCATACTCCAAGAAAACAGATCTAGAGGGCAGTAGGTACAAAGAGTATTGACCATGCTTTGGTATGTTTGTGGTGTAACTGTCTTCCAAGGAGCTGTCCTTCTAACAGAGTTTACGCAGCATGTGATCAAGCAACTTTGGGGCCTTAAAGCTAAATATCAGCACATAAGCATAAGTATCAAAAGCATTCATTTTATTTCACTTGTGCAAATTTCAATTTAAAACCTGAGCTGGATTTTAATCAGTACTGGTCCTTGTGAAGAGGTGATCAGAGATGGTGGCATTATTGTACCAAGATAATTAGAATAATACATTTGTTTATTCAACTGATAGTTTGTGATTCAGTGAATCTTGCTGGAACTGCAGTGGAACTCCACTGATGGTTCTCTGACCTGCCTTTGTCTGACTCCACTGAATGCATGTTTCACTGGACTGCATCTGCTGCGGTCTGTTTATTGGCCACCTTTTTCACCTTTCATTTTTGAAGGAAAGTAAAATTTGTTTGTCTTGTAGAACAACCCCCCATACTTTTGAAAAAGCATATGTATTCATATACTATTTATACATACTATTATAAACATATTAGTAATACTCTATGGGTTGCTAAAAAAACAGGCCCCAAACTTTGAACTGGGATTAATCACCATTAAGCCTTTAACAGTAATGTGAATCAGTTAATTAATCAATGGAGTGGCTACAAAGAAGACTGTTAATTGACTGAAAAATCTTTATGTGGGTGGTGAGCACTATTTAAAAAAAGAGGCAATCTCTTCTTTCCTTCTGTACTATTTAACATTTAGCAATAGGTGGACCTGACTGATTTTCTGCTGATTCCTTTCGTTCTTGCACATCCAAGTCAATTTCATGTGGAAGTATTTTCTTTTCTAGCAGAAAGACAACACTAAACGAAAGGAGAAACCAAACCAAAACCTTTGTACAGATTTTGGTGTATTTTTTTTTTAAATGCAGTTTTGTACTTTCAAATTGTAGGAATTTTTGGGATGCAACCAGTCACTGTGTAAAACATGCACACATTGTTCTTTGAATTATTCAAAGATGAAGAGTTTATCAGACTACTTTCCCTCTTCCATGGAATGCACTGCATATACCCAGATATAAAGAGAGAGATATAAAGAGAGAGGATACAAGTTGTATCCGGGTCCATGTCTGTTTCCAGGTGATGTAGACTGGAGTACTCCACAAAGCAAACACACTTCTGATGGTACAGATTTCTCACATTCCAAGATTATGGGACATTTGGTGCTACTTCTTTGAAGCTTTTCTCCAAGCAGAGGACTCAAAACACTCCACGTGCAAATCAAACCATTGTGCCAATCTGAATTTTAGCCCTCTTTTTGCACCAAAGTATAATGCATGGGCATCTATACTGCTGAAACTTATTCAGTTAGAAGCCTTTCATAACCAGACCACATCAATTTCAGAACAACTGCAATGCAAGATTAAAGATACTTCATCAAAATTCCCCTGGTGTTTCTTTACCCAATCAATGTTTTAGAAGTGTGTAAGCTAAACCAGCTCTTGATGATGTGTGCAATCCTATTTAAACAGAAAAAAGCCTATAACACCCAACATGGTTGCTGGGGCATGGTACAAGTTGTAGACCTTTTTTCTGCTGAAGTTTAAGATTGCACCTTTACAGTTTTAAACTACAAGGCAGAACAGGGATACTCCTTTAGATGTGGTGGAAGGATAAACTTGATACATCTCTGTACATCCAATGACACTTAAGATGGGCAAAGTAGACCCAATCCAAGTAAAATTCTAATGCATCCAAAATCTAGCCCTGGCTGATTTGCCCTCTGGTTGACTCATCCATCACTCCACGCCTCTGACAAAACTGGACAGCGACTTCCCAATTCCTAGACCAATTCGGAAAGGGGCAGTGGCTATTCCAAACAAGCTAATAGCAGGGTCCATCCAGGCAGCAAGGTCTGCATGCAGAACCGTAATATAACCCACTTCTGCCCAACATGGTAGCTCGAGGGCCTCTGCTCCCTGCCCATGCAGATTTAGCCCTCAGATACGTCCCCCATCGCCATTCCCAATCAAAGAGTTGATCAGACGAAGGCATTTGGTGAACTTTCTGGTATGGGGGGCAGGAGGCAGAGCCTCCGAAACCAGGAAGCTCCATCCCCCACCCTTTCTCTGCCCAAAGCCCCTCCCACTAAAACTTGGCCAGCCCACCTACCAAGCCCAGCATCCTTGAGTGCCCACTCCTTCCCCTCCCTCTTCCTACAAAAAAGCCCAGCATGCATCTGTGGCCACCAGATCCCCCCCCCCGCAAGGAAAGCCCCCCCCCCCTGGCTTGCATCCCTCCCCCGGGGCAAAACTGAGAAGCCCCGGGGGGGGGGGGGGGGGGGGGGGAGGAGCGCCGCCTTCTCGGGAAGGCTCGGCGCGCCCCTGGCTCGGGGGGGGCGGGTGCGGAGGGCAGGAGGCAGGCTGGACTTTACCTGGACTTTCTCCGCAGCAGGGGCGCGGGCCCCCCCCGGAGCCAGCACCTCTGCCCCCCTCGCCCTTCGCAGGCCTGCAGCGCTCAGCCCCCTCCCCGCGGGGGGGGGATGAAGAGCGCGAGCGGCGGAGGTGGGGAGGGCGGAGGAAACGCTCCATCCTCCCGCCAGCCCGAGCCGCGGCGGCAGCCCGAGCCCGCTCTCCTCGCCCCCCCCCCCAGCCCTCGCTTGCCATTTCCTCTCCAGGAACTCGGGCGAAAAGGAGCGGAGCGGCGCGGCGGCGGGGGGTGGCGGGGAGGCGGACGCCGCGGGGAAAAGGAGCCCCAGCCGAGCGAGGCGCCGCAGCCTTGGCCGGGCGTCCCTCGCCCCCTCCGCCCGCCCCTCCGGGAAAGCCCGGCCGAGCCCGGCGAGCGGCGGCGTTACCTCGTAAAGATCCCCCGAAGCCATGCCGGGCGGCGGGGCCGGGGCGTCGCGCTCGGGCGGCCGGGGGGCGCGCGTCCCGTGCTCCCGGGCTGGCGCGGCGCTGGGCGGGCGGGCGCGCTGCGCTGCGTGATCCTCCTTCGGCGCGCTCGGCTCGCCCGCGCTCCCTCCGCGAGCACAGTGTGCTGGGCAGGATGACAGCCTTCCTGGGCTTCCGGCGTGTGCGCAGAATCGCAGGCGAGGGGAGACGGCGGCCGGGCGTCACCGCGACGGGAGTGCCGTGCAGGCGCGAGCAGCGCTCTGGATCCGTGCAAGCGGGGGAGCCGGCGCTCGGTGCGCGCGCGCGCCTGCCCGCCCGCCCGCCTGCGCGCGTGCGACGGGGCGTGCGGGAACCTCCGCCCGCCCCGCCCGCCCTCCCGCCCCGCCAGCCAAGCGGGCACGGGCAGAAGCGGGGTTGCTGCCTCCGCCGCGCCCGCCGCGCCCGAGGACGCGGGCTCCGGCCCCGCTCGCCCCTGCCGCGCGAGCACGTCGGGGGAGGCCCGGCTGGCCCGAAGGAGCACCCGCTGCCCGGCCGCCTCTTTATTTCTTTATTTACTTAGCATGCCAGATCAGCTCTGGGGGATTGGGTCGTCTGTCGCCCTCCCCCCGGCGCCTGCCTGTCTGACACCATCCCATTCACCTGCTTGGATAGGGACGAGGAGAACCCGGGGATTCCTGGAATCTGGGAAGTGTTTCGGTGCAGACGCACAGGCTGCGACCCGAAGCGTGGCTGCAGCCTACGCCCCTTTCGGGGACCACCCAGGGCAGAAGCAAGCTCAGGATCATTCTTGTACTTGCCATGTGAACTCGAAATGCAAAACTGTAGGTGCACACCAAATCTTAAAAAAAAAAAAAAAGTTGAGAACAATTGTTCTTCTACCATAACAGGAACTTATAGGCAATTCTAAAGCATGTGATAAGCATGTGTGTCTGTGGTGGTGGGGGAGAAATTTTAGCAGTAAGCTTCACAAGTGAAATAATATACATGGCCACCCAAAGACCTCCCCAGCACCATCTCCCATTAAGTCCCAGGGCTACCACCACTTAGCAGCAGTGCTGAGCAAACAGGTGTCTTCACACCTTCTAGATTCACCAGCCCTTTGTCTGTCTGTCTGTCTGTCTGTCTGTCTATCTAATGTCTCCTGGGTTTTCATCTCAAGGAAGGGTAGGCATCTATGGGAACCTCCAAATACCCCAACCATGTCACTTTGTTTCTTCCTGACACACATCACTAAATTATTCAGAGGCATTTAACTTCATCTGCAAAGAGGCCACTGAGTCTGGAATCCGGTGGAAGAGCATCTTTGGAATTCCAGATCCAGGAATGTGGGCAGTTGCCTTACAGTAAATCAAACCATACTGGTCTGGCTTTGTAGCATCCATACTGGCCCTCATCAGGTATCCAGATTTTAAAGCAGGAGTCTTTCCTAATCCTATAATAATTATCATCTTAGATGGAGATGCCACATATAACTCCTATAACTCTGCATCACTGGGCTATCGACCTTCCCCAATCTGTAACAGAACATAGTCCTTTAACTCACCCGCTCCCTTTATTTGTTTATTTAAAACTTTCGTATGCTGTCCCTTATGCATGGCATCTTGGGACAGCTGACGGGAAAATTTGGGTAAATCCTGTCTGAAAAGCATTACTCCTGTGTGCCTTTGCATTGTGGGATCAAATCCTGTCTTCCTTCTCAAAACCAAGCTGTCACTGTTTAAAATGGCCTTCCTCCCCCACTCCTTTCTCTCACCTTTAGCTGTAGGCTATAGTAGGCCATTTTAGCCCAAATATACATTATAAATAGTCATTGTTGGAATTCATTTTACAATAATCTTTTGATAGCCCAGAGGACTTCATGTGCCCTGATCATGCAGAATGTTTAGAGTCATAAGGGTCTGAGCTTATCATGAATAGTTTCTAGTAGCTTGAATTTGCATGTCTGAGCAGACCTGGAGATGGGTTCAAGTTACTCAACTAAAGTGTCAATACAGACAATTAGAAATATTGTAATCTGATTGTTACAGTGTGATTGACTGACATTTCTTTATCTGTTCTGTATGTGGTGACCTCAGAATCTTATTGTAATCTCTACATTCTGTCATCGATTGCCCTGTACCTGTGTACCTATAAATGCCCTGCAATGGTATTGAAGCTTTGCAGCGGAGTTCAGCTGTGCCTGCCCAGAAATGCAGCCTGCATTATCGTGAGTGTACTGCGGGAACCTTGGGGTAAAATAATAAAGCCTCAGATGGTCTGGACACTTGGTCTTTCCCACAAACCCGAGTTTTATTCCCTCTTCTCAAATTGAGATTCCGGGATTCTGACACGGCTCACAATCATTAAAACAACCAGAATAGAACAGCAATAAATAATAATTAACCAAAAATACAAATTAAATAAGTTAAATAAAAGTGACTGTTAAACATTAAAATTTAAATTAGTTTTTTAAAATAACAGTTAAATAAAAAGGTTGTAACCTGGCACTGAAAAGAATATAAACTCGGTGCTAGGCACACCTCTCCGGGGAGTGCATTCCATAATCTGGGTGCCACCACAGAGAAGGCCCTCCTTCGAGTAGATGTCCTTTTTACCCCCTTCAGGGAGGGTTCTCGGAGCAGGGCCCCTCCCGCAGAATTTAAGGGGCGTGAGGGCATATCAGGAAGGAGAACTCTCGATCTCAATCATCATCAAAACAATGCATGATGCATAAAATGCATTGGATTTTCATGATGACTTGCTTTTAAAGCATAACAATCCAATCAGTTCATGACGTGTTTAAATCAGATCTTCAGGTGTTTTATACCAACAACTCCAAGCATTCCTGGACTTTTGGGCATTCTGGCAGAGGTTTCTGGGAGTTGAAGTCCAAAGCATCTGGGAATCTTCCTTCTGGCACTAAATAACCAAAATGAAAAGTACATTGTCTTTTATACCTGGTCAGTTTTGGGTTGGACCCAGATTTATGCTGGGTCAAAATATGCTGAAGGAAGTGGACTTTCCTGCCTCCTTGTCTCCACAGTAGCCTTTTCAGCCCCCTGAAAATACTACAGAGAAACAAGAGACCTTTCTGAATGGGCTGAGCTGACACAAGATCTTTGAAAGTGCAGACAGAGTGCTGGAAGTTCACCTCTTCCTGTGAAATGTCAAAATTGGGTTCAACCCTTGCCCATAAATCCAAGCACAATACCACTCAAAATGTTGGGGAAAGAGTGTCTTTAACCAATCACATTCAAGCTGCAGGCAAATAGAATTATTTTGTTAATTTATCTAATTTATTAAATTTCTATATTGTCCAATAGTTGAAGCAATGTCTAGTTGAACAGATCAAAACGTGGAAATCCTTGAAGAGTCATGGCTGTCCTACCACACACCCAATCCATACACATTTCACCATTAAAAAAGACCTCTTCTACTTGGATTGCATTAAAAAATTCTGAAATCCTTATTCCTGATTGCTAAGGCAAGTAATTAGAAAACATACACTCAGGTCCATGCCGCCTGAAGAGAGAGAATCTAATTCTAGAATTAAGAATAAGATTTTCTTTTACTTGTTCTACTTCCCAAATGCCTTCATTTCATCTGGGATCTTGTTTGTTTACTATTAAAAAAACCCACTTTCCTCTTCAGGGCTGATATACAAGTTGATTTGATCATAAACTTAATTTAGGCTTAGATGGTTCACTACGCTCAAGTGTAACAAAGTAAATGCATCTTCTTTGTCTAATGCATAGGGATTAGATTTGGGAACCTGCAGCGTATTTGGCAAGAGAGGGAGAGGGTAAATGTGACACTTTTGCCTTTCCAGGTGAGGTGTGAGGAGAGAAGGGACAGGAAAGTCACAGCTCAAACAGAAAGGCCGGTCTCGTTTCTTCTGAGGCATGGAGCCTTTCCCTCCCTCTGGTTAGTGGACCAAACTATGCCATGTGAGTTTGTCTGGCAATTGGACATTCCTTCTTTCTTTTCCTCTGGTCTCTTCATTGTGTTAAATGCTAGAATGCAAACTCCTTGGGGATGTTTTAGCTTTACAAATTGTAATGCACAATCACTTCCATTCTTACTTAGTTATCACTTGCTTATGTATAGTAAACAGGCTGGTTTAGAAGGAATAAAATTAGAACCATATTCAAATAATTGACGAATGTGTTGTTTCTAAAATACAAAGCAGCAATAAAACAGTAAAAACTATTTAAACAGAAAGCAACAATCTTTCATTTCCACTGTTTGGACGATGAGTGCGGTTGCTGTTGTAAGGAAAATGGCATTACTCACACTCAAGGTAGTGCACCATAGTTTTGGAGAACCCTGAGGCCTCTGGAAGTATCCCCCCCCCCCAAAAAAAAGGACCGGGGGAAAATGCAGGCTGACCATACTCAGTGGGCATATTGATTGTTCAGGGGTGGGGAATGTAAACTGGAGAAGGGGAAGGAAATGAAGTGGCTGGAATGTTTCACATGTCAACAGAGCAAGTCTTGCTACAGATTCTGCATTGGGTGGAGGTCTGGACTCTGATTAGGCTGTTCTGGGACGTTCAGATTCTTGTTTTGAAAGCCCTCCAGGGCTACCCCGGCTGAGCTTGGGCTCACTGCCCTGGCTGGAAGGTGAACCTCTGTCCATCCCAGGCCTCTTGCAGAACTGCCCTATATCTGGCTGCATCCATCTTGACCCATTTTCCCAGTCCTTGCTGAGGAAAAGCATCACCACAATATGATGTCATCTCCTCCACCCTTCGGTGCAATCCCAGTGCAAGAGGGGCAAGCAAGGGGATAGCATGCAAGAAGGGAAAGGAAAGCTGGAAACTGCATTTATCAGAAAAATATAGGGAAGGCACAAGCTTGTAACCTGATGTTGTCTAGGCAAGAGTTACTCCTGTTGCATCCCAGTCTGACTCTGTATTTTTAAAGAGATAAAGAACCTCCTGCTTAGCTCCTCTCCTTGTTAATGGACAAAGCGCAGGATGCTCATTTTGGGATAGGTGCTTGATGGCTATTCAGGACCTTCTCTTCTGCTTTCTGTGCTAGGTGCCCATGGCATGACTATTTTCTGTGCTAGCTGCTCTTGAGGGGGTAATTTCCCGATGTCTCCAGACAATGACCTGCAGGGTCGTTTTGCCTAAACTCTTTAAGGGGAAAACCTCACCTTTTCTCCACAAGAATTCAAGCATTCAATCTATTTATTTATAGCATTTTTATGCCGCCCCCATTGCAGAAAGTCTCGGGGTGGCGTACAAAGGGATAGACAACATAAAATAACATTAAAAATTTGGAGCATCTCGGCAATAGTTTAAAACCAATAAATAAAAACAACAATTAACAATTAAAATATCGTTTAAATAAAAAGGTCTTGGCCTGGTGCCGAAAAACAAATGATGAAGGCGCCAGGCAGACCTCTCTGGGGAGCGCATTCCATAGATGGGGTGCCACCACAGAGAAGGCCCTCCTTCAGGTACTCACCCTCCTAATATCCTTCACGGAGGGCTCCTGGAGAAGGGCCTCCTCTGCCGATCTCAGGGGGCGGGAGGGCATATATGGACATAAGCACTTCTTTCGAACACCAGGTCCCAAGCCGTTGAGGGCTTTATAGGTGATAACCAACACCTTGAATTGGGCCCGGACTTCAATGGGGAGTCAGTGGAGCTGATGGAGAACTGAGGTTATATGAGAACAACGCCCAGTCCCTGTCAGCAACCTGGCAGCTCTGTTTTGCACCAATTGAAGTATCTGGACCGTCCTCAAGGGCAGCCCCACGTAGAGCGCATTACAGAAGTCTAGTCGGGAAGTTACCAATGCGTGTGTCACAGTCAGCAGGCAGTCGTTCTCCAGGTAGGGATGCAGCTGATGGATCAGCCGAAACTGAAGGAAAGCGCTCCTCGCCACCACTGTCACCTGAGCTTCTAATGACAGCTCTGGGTCGAGGAGCACTCCCAAGCTGCGGACCTTGTCCCTAAGAGGGAGTACAGCCCTGTTCAGGACAAGGTCCAGGTCCCCCATCCCGAAGCCCGACCCACCTACCAACAGGACCTCCGTCTTGTCTGGATTGAGCCTCAGTTTATTGGCCCTCATCCAGCCCATTACCTTGGCCAGGCACCAGTTCAGTACAGCCACTGCCTCACCTGGATTAGTTGAAAATGAGAGGTGGAGCTGGGTATCATCAACATACTGATGATTCCGCAGCCCACACCTCCTAATGACCTCTCCCAGTGGTTTCATGTAGATGTTCAATAGCAAGGGGGACAAAATGGTCCCCTGCGGAACCCCATGGCATAGCTGTCATGGTGCAGAGCTATAGTCCCCCAGCACCACCTTCTGGAATCGGCCATTGAGATAGGAGCGGAACCACTGCAAAGCAGTGCCTCCTACTCCCAATCCCACAAGCCTATCCAGAAGGATACCATGGTCGATGATATTGAAAGCTGCTGAGAGGTCCAGGAGAACCAACAGGGATGCACTCCCTCTGTCTCTCTCCCTGCACAGGTCATCATACAGGGCGACCAGTGCAGATTCAGTACCGTACCCGGGTCTGAAGCCAGACTGAAATGGGTCCAGATAATCAGTTTCATCCAAGAGTGCTTGGAGTTGTCCCGCCACCACCCGCTCTAACACCTTGCCCAAGAACGGGATGTTGGCCACCAGTCTATAATTGGCGACCACCTCTGGATCCAGGGATGCCTTCTTTAGGACTGGCTGGACTACCGCCTCCTTTAAAGGGGCAGGTACCTGACCGTCCCTTAGAGAGGCATTGAAAGGATCCAGGTCCCTAGCCCGTGCTTGGCTTTCTTGAGTAGCCAAGATGGGCAAGGATCCAGTAAGCAGGTGGTAGGATGTACTTGTCCACATCATCAGACCTCAACAACTGAAACTAATCCATCAATTGTGGACCAGATGGCAACATTGGCACCTCCCCAGTAGAATCTGATTCACTAGTAGAGTCCAGATCGTGATGAATCTGAGCGATTTTTTCCTTGAAATGCTTGGCGAAGTCGTCACAGCGGGCCTTCGAGGGCGGCACGAGATCTTTCTTTGGGTCTGGGTGTACCAGCCCCTGTACCACCCAAAAGAGCTCTGCCGGATGGCATTGTGAGGAGGCAATGGAAGCGGAGAAGAATTTCTTCTTCGCTGCCCTCACCGCTACAGCATAGGCCCAATAATGGGCTCTTAAGTGTGTTCGGTCAGATTCATCCCGTGATTTCCTTCACCTGCGCTCTAGACGTCTCCCAACCTGCTTCATTGCCCGTAGTTCAGGTGTATACCAGGGGGATGAACGGGCTCTGCCAGGCGGGAGAGGATGCTTAGGAGTGATCATGTCAACAGCCCTGGTCATTTCCCCATTCCATAGTTCAACCAAGGCATCGACAGGAGCACCAGCCTTATTAACCGGGAACTCTCCCAGGGCCTTCAGGAATCCATCTGGATCCATCCGGCTCTGGGGGCGGACCAGCGCAATTGGCTCCTCACCCTTACAGAAGGAAAGGCTGCTCTCGAGCTCAAACCTCACGAGGAAGTGATCTGACCATGACAGGGGTGTCAGACACAAGTTCCTCACCCTCAGATCACCCTCTTCCTGCCCTATTGAGAAAACCAGGTCCAGAGTGTGTCCACGTTCGTGGGTCGGGCCAATGACATGTTGAGACAGTCCCATGGAGGCCATGAAGTCCTGAGCCGCCCCGGTAGGAACTGCCTCGGCGTGGAGATTGAAGTCCCCCAGGACCAACATCCTGGGAGTCTTCAACACCAAATCCGAGATGATCTCCATCAGCTCAGGCAGTGAGTCTGTTGGGCAGAAGGGTGCATGGTACACCAACATAATTCCCAGTCTGTCTCGGTCACCCAACACCAAGTAGAGGCACTCTAGACCCAGCCTCGAGAGGACAGGAAGTCCCGTGAGGGAAATAGAGGCTCGGTAAACCAAAGCGACCCCCCCTCCCCTCTCCTCCAGGCGTGGTCGGTGCTGGATCAGATACCCAGGTGGGCACAGTTGAGACAGGGAGGCATCCCTCCCATCTCCTGCCCAGGTCTCTGTAATGCAAGCCAGGTCAGCCCCCTCATCCACAATCAAGTCATGGATGAGGGAAGATCTATTGTGGACTGACCTGGCATTAAGCAGCAGCACCGACAGGCCCAGGGGGCGGTTGACAGGACTACCTGGAACCCTCAGGCTGGGGGAATAACCAGAAAGAGGACCAGGTGCTAGCTATCTGTCCCTCCTTTTTCTACGCAGACACGTTAGACCCCCAACGCCATAATGTCCATTGCCCATGACCACCCCAATGGCGGCGCCCACGCGCTCCCCAGGCAACCCCATATTCATTGCTGAGAATGACTCCATTAAAAATATAAGCTAAAAACACATTAAAAACACCTAAAAACACTTAACCCCCCCAACACATTCCAATCCAATTAGCAATACCACCTGCCAGCCGACAACATAGCCCCTGGCCAGCCCAGCCCCTGCACGACCCCCAAACGGCAGCGCCCACCCTTTTCTCACATACTAGCCCAGGATAGGCCCTTCTTCCTGAATTCAAGCTTGCCCCAGCATGGCCTGAGAGCTCATGGTTATGGCGCTAATATTGATATAGACGGCTGCTACATAAAACAATGGGATACAAATGACCAGCTTATTGAGTGGTTAATGTGTAGGAAAGCCTGCACATTTCTTAAGCACATGTTAAAGTCCTCTGACAAAGCAACCAGAAGCACAATGAATGGTGATGAGGCAGAGGGCTTGCTCAGTGAAGATAGTGTGCTCCCCAACCATGTTGGACAGGATAGCAATCCCGCAACTGAATAAATACAAATAAATTTTAAGGCAGTAACAGAGACTGTGGCTGATCTCGCAGAATTTTGTGGCTCACTTCACCACTAATTGTTGGCTTATTTTGCTACTCTGGAGGGAAGATATATTCCAACTGGAGTAGTGGTAAGCTTTGAATTGCATGTTTTTATGATAATTATCTTAGCCATACCCACGAAGAGTTGAAAAATGCAGGTAGCTATGTTAATCCATTGCAACAAACCAGGCCTCAAAGTTTGCATCCCTTCCAGGAACATGTCTTTTACAAAGTGAATGGGCTGTAATGGACCTTGCAGACCAGCCTACCCCAAATATTTTGCTTTACAATAGGGACAGCTCAACAGAATATATTGCTACTGGGAAAATACATTTTTTCTCAGCTACCGTAATGATTGCAAGCAAGCTCAGAGGGAATAGGGAAGCCCAAAGGGAATAGCGGATGATGTCATTATTCTTGCTAATGAAAAGGACCAGCACATGGGCCCTGCATGTTCCTTCATTAGTGGCAGAGTACATGATCTGAATGCAAAGGTTGAATGACTGGTAGCTGGTATCTGAAAACACCTGTCTGAAACTCTGGGGAGCCACAGTATAGAAACATAGAAAAAGAGTGAGTCAGAAGGGTCCTCGTGGGCCATCTAGTCTGACCCCTGGCTCCAGCCAGCTCCACTCATGACATCCCTACCACATGCAGGCATGTATCTACCGAGTTGGATGGGCCAGTGGTCAAATGCAACCCAACTTTCTTGTATTCCTAGATCTGGGGTTTTTGCTCACCCATTCAATTCCAGATCCAATATTCTCTGTGCTGCCTCTGAAGTCTTAAAAGACTAAATTAGATAGAGCAGTGCTCCCTGGGCAGCTTCATATCCTGGTTTAGGGAAGTGCACAGTTCATGTGGTCTCCCAGTTCTAAAAGCTTATTCATTGTGAGAATGATGTTTCAACTAACTCAATAATACCTTTACTTCTCTATTATATTATTCCCCTTCCCCTCTGGAAAAATATGTCCTTTTAAAAAGTGGATTGTGTTGTTCTTAAGCTTGCAAAACCAGCTATTGCATCACTTTTCAGTCTTGGAAGCCATCTACTGTGTGTAATTTCACATCTCGAAGCCCAGATAAATCATATATACAAACACTTAGACCTCCTCCAGCCCATTCATCACACAACACAGAACCATAAATTAGTGATATCTATGATTCCTTTGTGATGCTGGGCTTTGATTTGTTGTTGTTGTTTAAGCAAACACATTATGGGGACACATTTCTGATTTGTTATAATCATCTGGAGCAAGAGTTCACCCGTACTTATTTTCCAGCTCCTTTCAGTTCCCCACAATGGAGACTCAGTTTTCTTAATCTGCATGTAAAGTGAGTAGGAATTGTAGGCTGCCATCCATTGGACTCTAATGGGCTGCAGGACACAGCAGAAGTGCTTCTCAGTGGTGAGAAGACACACATTGGCAGGGGGTGGGCAATACACAAAAGGAGCCCCGACATGCTGGAAAACGCCATGGCTGTAGATGCTGCAGCCCCACACGGTGCTTCCTGGCGCTCTCTGGCTGAAGTGGAGAGGAGCGTTCTGACAAATCAGGGTGCTTCAGAACTGGCAAGGCAAAGCCCCCTCATTCCAACAGCAAGGGATGTACGTCAGGCTGGAGCCCGTGCAGCGATGGTCATTCATTTGTGTCACAGGCTGGAGTGGGGAATATACTTTTTAAAAAGAATGAAACAGTAGGGAATGGAAAAGCCACCCGTTCATTCATTCATTCATTCATTCATTCATTTTATACTTGTATTTCTAGGCCACCTATAACTGCCGATGCCTTTCCTCTTGGTATAAGCCAAGTAAGGTTTCTTTTGCCCACCCCAAATTTCCTCTCCTTCCTCCCCACACCCCTTTTATAAACCTGTGTTCCTGTGTAAAACATCCAGACAAATAAACGTGATCTTAAATAGCTTCTACATTACAGGAATTACTTTTACCTTAGCATGTAGCAAACATCACGATTCCATCAGGTCCACCACCTTTACCACACGCAATATCACATCACTTTAAATACAGAAAAATAAACACTGTGCCAGCTGTTATCTGCACAGAATGCAATGAAATGCATGAATGTGTTAATCAGCCCATCGTTTGGTCTCAGGGTTGCATCTAGATGCTTTCATGCTTAAACCCAGTGAAATAAATGAGACCTACTTTAGTGATGAATAGCTTAAGTCCTGCTGATTTCAGAGGGACTACTCTAAGCATGACTGAGTCTGGAGGTAATCCATGGCTCTGTAACCTGTGATCGGAAGCATGCTTTGCAAGCAGAAGATCCTAGGTTTAATCCTTGGCTGAGCCATGAATAAGAAAGAGACACCATTAAGCTTTGCAGAGCTCTGCATGAAATGCCTTTTGGTTTAAAAAGCCAATGAAACTTTATGGGGCACCCGGAAATAGCCTAATGTGGACTAAGCTCAAGGGCTAGTTCATAAAAGTAGAAGAGATCTGTATACTATGAAGGGCAAACATCCCAGCCTTCTTGCAGCATGGAACGCAAGGCAGATTGTCCATTCAACCACTGACCAGACTTTGGCCTGCTTATGCGTCTTGCTACGCTCTGGGATACTAGTTGCTATACCCAGACTTAGATGCTGGTTGCATTGGTTTCTTCATGCATTTGCTTCTGGCTTCTGCTTGTACTTCAGTCATGTCACTGTAAAAGATTGCGAAACTCTACTCAAGAGGCCTTGAACTGTGTGATTCCACTGAATATGCTGCAGACTGGTTGTTCTTTTGCAGTGGTTTGTGATAATTTCTATGCTACCTGTTTTATATTTCAAAAAGATGTTGACTTTTTTTGCAAATGTTAACATCTTTGCATGTTGATTCATCTTTATATGTTGATTCAGTTTGGTGGTTTTTATTGTTTTGTGCAGCCTTGAAATGATTTTGTTGGGAGAGTCTGTATAAAATGATTTAAAATAGAATAAAATAAGATGAGTACATTCAGTGTGCATTATCTTGCTTCTGGACATACAGCATTGCCAGCATTATATTTGGTTATGTATTTATATATAGTGGTGTTTTTTTCCTAAGCAATTGAACATCCAAAGTAACTCTGGCAGAGTTAAAATAATGTTAGATGCCAGTAACCTACACATGTCTGTGCATAAGTAAGCTGCACTGAGTTTAAAAGGATTTACTTCAAGGTAAATGGGCATACGATTGCAGGATAGTATATAGTGGAGGAGGGCAACTCCAGAGGACCCAAGGGCCAATTCTCTTTATCCCACTGAGCACCCTCCACCATTGACTTTCAAAATTTGGCAGCGATTTTGTGGTGCCCAAAGGCATTCTTACTAAAACAAACATGGTGCCATGTTTGAATGGATATTCTCACTCCCAGACAACATGTGAGAGCCAAATTTACATTAAAAAGGTGAGTGCTCATAGAATTGTAGAGAAGTATGGTTGGAGGGGCCTATAAGGCCACTGGGTCCAACTCCCCACTCCGTGTAGGACTCCAAGTTAGAGTTAGCTATCCAACTGCCTCTTGAATGCCGCCAGTGTGGGAGAGCAGACAGTCTCCCTAGGTCATTGGTTCCATTGCTCTAACAGTAGTAATTTTCTCCCGATATCTAGCTGGAGTTTGGCTTCTTGTAACTCGAACCTGTCATTCCATGTACTGCACTCTGGGATAATCGAGAAGATAACCTGACCTCCTCCTTTGTGACAGCCTTTCAAGTACAGTACCTGAAGAGTGCTATCATATCTCCCCTCAGTCTTCTCTTCTCAATGACCAGCTCTTTCAATCTTTCCTCATACAGTTTTGTTTCCTGTCCCTTGATCATTTTTGTTGCCCTCCTCTGAACCCTTTCCAGCTTGTCTGCATCTTTTTGAAGGGTTTTGCCTAGAATGGGACACAATACTCAAGATGGGCCTAACCAATGCTGAACAGAGGGGAACCAGTACCTCACCTGATTTGGACACTATACTTCTATTGATGTAGCCCAATATAGCATAAGCTTTTTTGGCAGCAGCATCACACTGTTGACTCATATTCAACCCGTGGTCTAGGACAATTCCAAGATTGTAGTGTTGTTGAGCCATGTATCTCCCATCTTGTAACTGGGCATTTGGTTCCCTCTTCTTAGATGTAGAACTTGGCAATTGCCTCTATTGAATTTCATTCTGCTGCTTTCAGCTCCATGCTCCAACTTATCAAGATCACTTTGATTTTCTTTTCCTGTTTTCAAGAGTGTTAGGTATCCTACCCAATTTTGTGTCACCTGCAAATTTGATCAGCATTCCCTGCATGTCTTCACCCAAATCATTAATAAAAATGCTGACAAGCAGGGCCAGGACTGAGCCCTGCAGCACCCCACTTGCTGCCTCTCCCCAGTCTGAGAAGGTGCCACTGAGAAGCACTCTCTGAGTCCAGTTCTGTAGCCCACTGTGGATGCACCTGAGAGTTGAGCCATCTAGTTTCTTGATCAGAATGTCATGGGTGTTTTATCAAAAGCCTTGCTTGAAATCGAGATATATTATGTCCACAGCATTCCCACAGTCAACATAGGAAGTTACCCTGTCAAAACATGAGATCAGATTACTTTGGCAAGATTTGTTTTTGATAACTCTAGGCTGGCTTCTAGTAAGTACTCCATTGCCTTCAAGATGCTTAGAGACTGACTTCTTTATTATCTGCTCCAGAATTTTCCTGGAGACTGATTTTTGCTCTTTTTGAAGATGGGAATGACATTAGCCCCTCCATCATCTGGCTTGCCACCTTCCTCCCTTATTTCTCAATGATAATCAATAGTGGTTCTGAGTGTTCTTCTGCCAGTTCCTGTATTAGTTTGACACAGTTCATCAGGTCCTGGGTATCTGATCTTATTCTAAGAAATTAGATATTCCTTGACCATTTGTTTATGAATCTCAAGCTTCAGTCCTGTCCCTTTGGTTTTGTACTTCATTTCTTCCATGGGTGTCATAAACCCGCTTTGGGAAAAGAGTGAACCAAAGTAGAAATTAAAATCTTTGGCTTTTTCTTTGCCATCTGTTACCAATTTGCCTTCCTCATTAAGAAGCTGAACCACCATTTCTTTAATCTTGCTTATACTGTACGCATATATGAAAACTGCTTTTTTTGGGTAGCTTGTGGCATCCCTTACTACCTTCAGCTCATTCTCAGCTTTAGTCTTCCTAATGCCGTTCCTGCACTTCTGCGCCACCTCTCTCTTCTTTTTTCACTTGTCCGCCCTCCTGCTTCCTCTCCGTGCCCTTTTTTGTACTCCTGGTGCATCTTGCTTAAAGTGTTAAGGCACCTTTTTAAACATGGGTTTCATTTTAACTTTTGTGAACCACCCAGAGAGCCTCAGCTATTGGGCACTATAAAAATGATAGATGGAGAGAGAGAGAGAGAGAGAGAATGAGAGAGAGAGAGAGAGAGAGAGAGAGAGAGAGAGAGAGAGAGATTTACTGCTCTAGCGATTTAGTTGTGGTGGTGCTGGTGGAAGCATCAAAGCCCAGGAGCAACAGATGGTGGCAGGGCTGATTAGGGTGTGCAAAGCAGAGTATTGGAGGAACTTGGGAGAGATGCAACGGTCTCCAAGAGGCCACACTTGGCTTAATGAAAGAACTGGTCCTGCTTGAAGTTCTGCCTATAGCAGTCCTTTTGTTCTGCATTAACATTGTTCTGTGTTGTTGTGTGCACAATTTCCTTTGCTTGCTCATGTTATCATAATGTATCACTGAGAAAATACCATTTTTAAGACACCTTCCCATCTCTCAAAACTTTGGTATGTATTAGGAGTACAGAATTTACTATGCATCTTGTATAGGCACTGAAAAATTATTAGAGTTGTTTTATGGCTGGGAGCTGGGTAAACACCTTAGCTTTTTATTGCTCTGTTCTAAGCTAATCATAAAACTCCAGTTGAATAGCTATTTTGTATTCCTATTGACCCATGACCCAATAATCCAGGATATATCTGAGGAAATGTCAGAAATGTATCAGGATGTGTTTGAGGGGATGTTTTAGGATCATTACTCAGGAAATTAGAGTATGACATCCATCAAAGTATATTTTCTTCTCCCATCTTTATGTTTCAAATTTACTGTAAACACAAGAAAAGCAAAGCAAACTAAGATAAAGCCCTTTGTTAAACTCACTTGATTGGTGGAGTACAGTAATCCTAAACTTGGATAGCTCTAATGTAGGAGCCTCAGAGTTACCCAAATTAACCCTAAATCAACCTCACACAATAATAACTCTGTCAATAACTTTTGTTTTATTTTCTTAGCATCCTCATTATATTTAATTATCTCTTCCCAAAATTGCACATACGTTAATTTTATGTACTTCCGATCAACCAATATCTTCCTCCATTGTCAAATATTGTGGTATTGTGTTGCTAGCATTCTAACAGAGTTTAATACATTAAAGTTTAAAGAAGGTGATGTGAAGCAGACCCTAGATCGTGAATGCATGTGCCATAGTACATGTGTTTGCCTTTCAAGTGTCTAAGTCTTCGTTGTTTTGATTCAAGCAAACATCAATTCAGTTCAGCGTGATTCTGATTCTGTAAAGAAACCGGGAATCTTGGGCACGTGAGCAATCCACCATCCACAGATGTTTCCAGAATGCCTTCTATCATTGCTCCACATGCTCTGTTCTCCCCACTGACTGGAACTGGGAACGGTTGGGGGGCACATGGATCAGCCTGCTTCTGGCTTTTTCCGACACCAAGCAAGCAGGTGGGTGGAAAGGAAGGATTCAATGTACATGAGGCTGGCAGAGCAAGCTGGTGACTTTCCCCATGTAAGTTGCATTATCTGCTCTCTGAAAGTTGTACTTCCCCCAGGGACCAAGCAGCTGTTGGACAGTGTGGGGTGGGGAGTGTGTTTGCTATGAGGGGAATGGCAATACATTTTGAAAAATTAAAAACAATAAGAATTCAGTTCAATGGAAGGCCCACTTACATGCAAACGTGGTCTTGCTTACTGGCAGAAGGTCAACCCAGAAGAAACCAAATCCAGCCTTCCTTGGTAGGGAGTTCCAAAGCAAAGGAAGGTGCCAATGGCAAGGCTCTGAGGGCAGAGGTCTAGAAAGAAGGGCTGTTCCAGAAGATATTAAGATCTTTTATGGGCAAAGGCCTCGTCCAAACCCATTTAGGTAGTGTGCATTTTGCCTGGAAACAGGCCAGCAGCCAGGGCAGCTGGTATAACGAGGGAGGCACTTGCTCCCTCGCACCTGTCCTGCTCATCCCTCTGACAGAATTCTGGACCGACTGGAGGAGACTGGACAGTTCTCAAAGGCAGTCCTGTGAAGAGCACGTTGCCCTAGGCTAATGGGACTAACGCATGATGACTGTGGCCAAATCAGTTAACCTCAGGAATTGGCATAGTAACCTCAGCTGTGCACCCCCCCCCCACCGGCCACTGCTGAAAATTGGACATACACATTCTGGGCCAAGTCGAGAAGCTTACCCAAACTGTGCGATTGAGTCTTCAAGGGAGTGTCGACTCTTCCAGCACATGTTGAATCCCCATTCCTTGATCAGCCTTTCAGCACTCCAGAAACACCTCTGTCTTGGTTGGCTTATGGTTCAGCTGGTTTGCCCTCATCCTTTAGGACATCAGACGCCAACTGAGAACTGGAACGGCTTCTTGGGATTCATTTGGATGGGAATGATAGAGCCAGCTGCCGTCAGCATTCCACTGGCACTGCACCTCAGCATTCTGGACGATCTCTCCAGTTCAAATTACATGTTAAAAAGATGGAACCCTAAGGTACAACCACAGCACCAAACAAGAATTCCCCAGTCCTATTTGCTGAGATTTTCCCTTCCAAGAAAGGCAGGAAAGAACTGGGACGAACAGGAAAAGATTTCTCTTTTCAGTTCCTGGCATAGATCATGTCAACCAAAACAGTCCCATAACCAGGTCTGAAGCCAGATTGAAATGTCTCTAGATAATTCCAGAACATCAGGAAGGGAGGTGGTGGGCTCTCCCTCACTGGAAGCATTCAAAATGCAAGACAGCCATCTGAGAGGGATGGCTTAATTTGCCTTCCTGCACCGAGCAGGGGGTTGGACCCAATGGCCTTCTAGGCCCCTCTGGACTCTACTATCCTATGACTCTTATGATCCAAACCACCCTAAGAAGCTCTCACTTGCCGCAATACCTTGCCTAAGAAGGGAATATTGGAGAGAGACAGAAAACATACCAGCATGATGAGGTGCAGGAACATTTTCTGTTTTGGAAAATTTGTTTTTAAACATTTTCTGTTTCTGATTCGTTTGTGCATGACCTCTTTTGGACACACTAGCGCTGTACCCTGAAAAAAAGACACATTCACTGTTGCCTTCACCCACTCAGACAGTAAACTGGGTGGGTTGTTCAAACAGAAGTTTCTGTCTCAAGTATTCTGGTTGCACGTGGTTTGCAGCTGGAACCAAAACCTGGCCTAGTAGTGAGCAAGGCTTCAAGCGGAGACACTGGTCAGGAACTCCTCAGAAACCAACTTGTGTTTCTCAGTGACTCAGACGCAATATGTCTTGTGGAGGGGAAGAGAGCAATGGGGCTCTGGCATTCTCTCCCCAAATTCCTGGAAAGGCCTTTATCTGCTCTCAGTGTGTAGGGAAATCATTTTGTGAAAGGGAGTCAGTTCTGATATGAGTCACTGGAATGAACTATGACTCACATTTGTCACCTGATTATGGTCAGGAGATGAGTAAAGTGCCTCAGCAAGATTCATTTGCTGAAAAAAATGACCACAAACCGTATTATTCATTTCAATACTTTGCACACTGTGCTTTGGAGGTTTCATTATGTTAGGCTGGGAAAGCAACACAGGAGCTTACCCTTTCAAACAAAAATCCAAGTTATGTGATTTTGGGGGCAGAAGCACTGCTTACAGTTCACACAGAGGAAAAGAAATCTATTGATATGAATGACCCCCTCCCCCCACACACAAATCTTTTACATGCCTAGGAAATCCCATATGTCGAGATTGTTTGCGGCTTTCAGAAGGCCAAGTACAATCCGCGTTGCACCAGCCTTTCCAAAGTTGATGCTACAGCCTTCTTACTGCTCCCATCCTGACTCCCATTTTACTATTTTATACTCCGTTGATTTAGCGATCCATAAGACATGCATTGCCAACAGCTCCTGTGGTCCTCCTGAAGGAAGTACTGGGAACTGCCGTGACACTGGCAACACTGGAAAGAGAAGCAGGGTCCTGAAGTGTGTCACTGAAGCACACGAGAGGCAACTAACATGGCTTTGTGCAGTTGAAATGGTGGAATGTTCCCCAAAGCAACAACTTGCATCATCCTGCAAAATGGTGTAGAACAGCCTTTCCTACGCTGGTGCACTTAAGATATTTTGGATCAACTTCTGGCATTCTTGATGGTTGTACACTTTGGACAATGTGAAAGTCAGGCCCTTTGAAGGCTTCTCTTCAAAGACCTCTCACATCGCTTGCACAACACTGCATGCTTCCGTCCACTAACCAGAGTGGGGGGGAAAGGGTAAATGCCATAGGGAAGATGAGACCAGCTCTTTTCTCCTCCCACCTCACCTGGAAAGGCAAAAGGTCATGTGACTGCTTTGCCCTCTACCCCGCCTCTCTCACCCGGAGAGAAGAGGCACTGTGCTTCTCCCTCTTCTAAGCTCACCTGCTAACGATGAACCAAGGCCTCCTGCAGGAGAGACCAACGACTCTCCTTCCTGCAGGTCACATAGGATTGCTTGTCAGTAAAGAAACCTTTTTACCTTTTTTTTAATAAGGTTAATAAGGTCAATGAGCGTGGATCCTAACAGATCCAGCTGCCAGCAACAGCCTCTCAACTAAATCCTTTGTTTCGTGCTTACCTCTGCTGAACCTGCATACAACCAAGCCAACATCAGGAGAGCTTTGGAAATCTGCTCCAGGTTCTAGTCCCCACTCAGCCATGGAGACAACTGGGTGACTTTGGGCCAGTCACAGACTCTCAGCCCAACCTACCTCACAGAGTTGTTGTGGGGATAAGATGGAGGAGGAGAATGATGTAAGCTGCCTTGAGCCCTTTGTAGGAAAAAGGCAGGATATAAATTGAAAAATAAATAAATAAAATAAATAAATAAACTCTGCCTTCGTACTACTTCCTTGTTCCTTTCTCAGATTCTGACACACTAATAGGAAGTTTTGCATGAAAGCACCAGACTTTTAAAGCTCCTACAGTGACCTGATTATTTCTGTTAAGTGCAGAGTCCAAAATCGCCTCATAGCGCAACAGTTACGTGAGTCCTGCCCAGCCAGTTGCTAGTAGACAGTTATGGCCCGGACCATCAAAGGCAGAAAGGGCATTATGAGAAATTTATTTTGAACGATGGTGCTTTTCATGTAACTGGAGAAAACTGGAAGTTTCCAAAATGGAGCTACATGAACCTGGATCATCTTAGTTTCAGCTGATCCCCCTGGACTGGTTTGCTTTTTGCCCACACACCCCCTCCTGCTTCCTCTCTTCTGCCTGATGCTTTTCTTTCTTTTTTCGTTTTCTGAGATCAGATGTCCATGCCTGTTCATGTGAACCCATTTGCAAATATTACTCTGCTTCTGTTCCTGATCTGTGATTCTGAGAAGAATTTATGGAGGCTACAGTGGTCTCTGTTCATTTGGCCTTGTCAGAAAAGCTTCTCATTGGAGTGAAATAACAGCTATGCAAATGTTTTCCAACCTCGATTGCTCAAAAGTATTTGCTGTGCAATACTTCCTCTTGCATTCAAGATGTGATCGACTGACTTTTCAACAATTATTTCTATGTGTGTGGGAGAGAGAGATGAACAGAGTTTGTTTTCTGGCAAAAATCTAGAAGCAAGTGACTTGCGGGCTGTGGTTCCTGTTCGAATTTCCTGCATGCCCATGGATGTGTTGGTGGGTTGAAAGGTGCGTTTTTCAATGGGTGCAAGTGTAAAATGGACACCAAGCACCATGGCAGTTATTGTAACTTTGTCAAAGGTCCACAAGAAGACAAGGGAGGATTATTCTCTGGAAAGGAATTATGCTTTCAGAGAAGGGAGAATTACGCAGACCTTTCTTTCTGCAGCCTAACACAGTAAAACATATTCACAGATTGTATACTGCTGGTGGTGTGAAGGGAAATGTTCGTCTAGCGCAGTTAACTCGACAGGACTAGAAGCTTCTGAGCAAGATGCCTCTTGGAATTTGATCAACAGGATCCTTAAAGGAAGAGTCAAATACCAAGTGCAGTTTAGTATGAATTAAGTGCTTGAAGGCGCTGGGAAATGGTGAGGGATCTTAGCTCACCATAGCTTGTAGTGGCAGAGCACATGTATCCTAATAAGTTTTAAGAAGAAGAAAGAAAGGAAATACCCTTCCCAGGATGAGCTAAATGTCTTGCCTGAGCTTATGGGAGATGCTTGGTCTGTGGAGCAGTGAACAGACTAAAACCTTGCCCCCCGCCCCCTCCCCCAGTGCATTTCATTGCATTTCATTTCATAGCTGGATCTCTCTGATAATATGGATTACATTAACTGGGGTTGGTGGGAGTTTTAGTCTGAAGATGCCAGGTTTGGGAGCAGGATGAGCTGCCAGGCTGAGAGAACCTCACATGGCTATGAGAACTGGCGTTCTAAAATCAAGTCACTCCTGCCCCCAAAGATCCACCAAGTTTTAAGCACCAGGCAGTGACCTCTCCAGCTTCAAAAGCAGTGCTGGCGAGGGGCAGGAGCAGGGCGCCACAGCCTCCTTGCTCGCAGACTTGCTTCCTATCGAGCAATCGTGGCAATGCTGAGAGAGAGGAGAGGCAGCAGCGGTGGGAGCTGGGAATGAGAGGGGCAGTTTTTCTGGCTGCGTGTTCCCAGCTCACGCCACCTGGACTCATCAGAGTGGGAGGAGGTGGCGGAGGGAATGTGGGACTCCAGAGCTGGAGATGAGATGACCAGAGACACTTATCTCACCGCCGTTCTCCCCAGGTGCTCAGGGGAGCTCTGAGAAGAGCCAGCATGCTCACTTTCAGATGGGCCCTCCGGAAGGGATTGGGCCCGGACACACTCAAAAGGAGGGTTTCTGGCAGCAGTTGTTTCGACTGGGTTCAACAAGGCACTCTCTGCGTGCTCAGAGATACATTCTTCAGGGTTCAAGTTTATCGAGTGTGCTTTGGTGAGTAACAAGCTTTCTGTTGCTTTGAATGTATGGAGCAGGGTGGTGGACTATAGCTGGTCACAAGGGCAGTGAGAGGGTGCACTCGCTGACGGAAGGGCCTGTTGACGTAAAGCCAACCTGTATGATGGAAATCAAACTCATGGTAACTTGCTGTTCGGAAGACATACTCCATATAAAGCACAACTAAACAGAAATAATCCTTAGAATGAAACAAAGCCAGAGGACACGGGTAACAGCCGGGTAAAGATACGAACCAGATTAATTTTATTTCCAACTGAAAATCTGGTAGGGAGTGTGTCTGGACTGATTGGATAGCCAAACCAAGGTTATCAAAGGGTTTTAAAACCTCTTTACAACCTCTTCTGAATTCCTGATATGTCAGAGGTAGAAAGGAAAAAGAGAAAGCTGCCAACTGTGAGGAAAAGGAGAACTACTCTGCAGAGTATTAAACGTATCTACAAGAATAAAATTGAGGTCAAGTCCTTGATCCTCCAGTTCTCTGGATAGTTAGTTATGGCCTCCTCAACAGCAAGGAAGAGGAATTGTCACTTACCTGAAAAAATATTTGATTCCCTGCCATGCTCATTTTATGTCCCCTAAAAGGAAAGATAAATATTTGGCATACAGAAATGCTAAGATTTATTGAGAAATGATCTGAGATAATCACCTTAGTACAGGTGGCTTTTGGAAAAACTAAAGTAAATGTGAGATACCTGTTAGATCACAGCAGTTGTAACATGACACAAAAGCTACAATTTGTATGACTTATATTATAACAACACACAACAGAACCAAAATACCATGATCAGTGTTTAAGGGCAAGCCTCCTCAAACCCTGAGCTGCCAATTTTTATTCCCTTCCTCTTTATTTTGAAGTAATAATATTTCTTTTAAATCTATTTTTAGTTCTTTAAGTGAGGCTACCTGAATATTTATAAGAAGAGAAGTCCATGAGAGAAAGGAAGCACACAAGGAAGCTGAAGTAAAAATAGCTTTCTAAAATAAAGAAGAGTGCCCTTAAACTCACCCTATGGCTGATTATCCTGCTCCCTTGCTGATTAAACTCAGTCAGTCAAGTAAAACTGGAAAGTGCCACAGCAGAGAGACACTGCTTTCCATGCAAATGATCCCAGCATCGTTGCCTGGCATCGCGGTGGCGGCTGCAGGCGATGCTGTGGAGACGGTATTTGCCAGGTCCGAATTTGTGGGTTACCTGTGGCTGCCTTGCAATATTCTCCAAAGCCAGCAAGAAACAAGAATCCTTTCCCTGGCGTCTGCTGGCTGCAAGAAGGGGGGAGAGAGAGGAAATAGGAGGCAGAAAGGGGGCATTGCCTGCCCACCCATTTTTGGCGTCACTGTTGCAGTTTGGCAAAGACACAGCCCGCATCATGTCCTTTGAGGGGATGAGTCCTGGAGGAAAAGGAACAGGCCCTCATTTTAGATGTGCTTTGAAACTAGTAAAGATGGCAGATTTCAGGTGCTTGCATTACAAATGGGCCACTGATTCAAGGGAACCATTTGTAGCACACTGTACAATCATCTTAGGCTATTTTATTCATTTCTGGAGGATTTTCTTCTGTATTTCTGTATTCCTTGAAGTGACTACCATCCTGCTAAAAGCATTCCTGATCTGAATTAGACTTATAATGAGGATGAGGAGCCTCTCAAAGCTGGTTATTGAAAGGGAGTGGAATTGTTATTCCCACTCTTCTCTAAATATTCTGGTCATTCTGATTCCTTGTATCTTAGGATGCTTATATCAGATCAATCTGATTTTATCTCTTAGACCACAACTAAGTACTGTTCAATAGTCTGTACAGTCCACTGTAGAATCAACTCTAAATGTTGTTAGGTTTTATTAGAATAATTGCATTTTCCCTATCTCATTTAACAGTAATTTTAGAATTACTGTATTTTCCTTTTTATTTTATCTAATTGTAATTTTCCTTATTCTACCTAATTGTAATTTTGTGTTTTATTTGCTGGTCAACGACTGAATAAAGAATTGTATTGTATTATAAGGGAGTTGGAAAATGTTGATACTAGTCAGAACTCACTTAGGGTATGGTGTCCAATTATGGGCACCAAAGTTTAAAGAAGATGCGGAAAAGCTGAAAATGGTCCAGAGGAGTCAACAAGGATGATCCAGGGACTGGAGGCCAAGCCCTGTGAAGAGAGATTGAGTGAACTGGGCACGTTCAGCCTTGAGAAGAGATATGACAGCACTCTACAAGTGCCTGAAAGACTGTCACGAAGAGGAAGGACAGGATCTCTTCTTGATCGTCCCAGAGGGCAGGGAATGGAATGACAGACTTAATTTGCAAGAAGTCAGATTCAGGCTAGATACCAGGAAAAATTTCCTCACTGTCAGAGCAGTATGAAAGTGGAACCAGCTGCCTAGGGAGGCTGTGGACTCTCTAACAACAGAGACATTAAAGAAGTGACTGGACAGTCCTCTCAGTGGGATGGTGTAACTCGGTGTCCTGTGATGGCAGGGGGCTGGACCCGAGGGCCTTCCTGGCCCCTTCCGGTTCTACTATTCTACGATTCTATGATAGCCCTGTGAAGTCTACCATCTAAGAGCCCTGGAAATAATGAATTGCTTTGGATAGTTTCACCCCCCTTCCCAACTCCAGACACAGCAAGATGACACCCAAGACCAAGGAACAGAGGTGCCACCAAGCGCAGAGTGCAGTACTTGTCCGATAGTGCATCGTCACCTTGAACATAGGTGGAAAAACATGAGCTGGATCAAAGCCTTAATTACAGAATTGAAAATGGTGGAATCTGCTCCCAACAGACTCAGCTGGAACTGAGCCATGAGCAAAACAACAGAATTCTTACACCATGCTGGACAGCTCCCCTGCCATCTTGAAAGTGAGGATCCTTGATTTCATCTATATGACAGGCCTAGCAAAAATGGGGCAGTTGCTAAACAGCAAATCATTAAAGTAACAGCAGATAAAAATACATCTTTCTTTTCATAGCTAAATCATCACAAAAGACACATGTAGTTGTGTTTCCTCTAAGAATCCGAAAACCTATGGGTAGCAGGCAAACAGTTGCATGGATTCAGTTGCCCCTCAGGCAAGCCTCGTACTTGCCAAACCGGGTTCTTTTCTTTGAGGGACATACAAGAAATCACATCCTTTGTGGATCTGTTTGTACACCAGTTAAATTTAGGTTAAAATAACCTGTTATAAATAAACAGTTCAAATAACATATCTTCCAGTATACTAAATTTAGGAAAAAGACGGGCAGGTTATATAATACCACTTAAAATAAAGATTGGACTATAACCATGTAACCTGCCAATATCGTTTAACTGAATTGTGGATAGGTCAGTGTGCTTTCCCAGTTTGGGAAGGCCTTGCTGGTTTCATTTTTTTTCCATTTGTTTTCATTCAAAAATGAATAATCTGTGAAGTGAGAGTTCCACATGAGCAATCTTTATTGTCAGTCGAGGGGGGGGGGGCAGCTGAATTTTGCTTCCAGATGGATTTTGACATTATGACCAAAAAAAAAAAGAAAAGGAGATGGCTCATAAAGTAATTATAGTTCCACAAATGAGAGGAAAATAACTCTATTTGGCCTTCTTTCTTCCCGTGCTGTAATCTGACATGAAACTGGAATGTGTGGAGCCATTCAGTTCTATCCAGGATCACTTTAATCCAGCATTTGCACGAATCATACTTACATGGCATTTGCTGATCACGGATGTGCGTTATACTAAGTATTGTTATGCGATAATACAAGCTCTTTAGAGGGAAAGAGACAGGGCTGCTTTTGCACTTTCTCCTTTCTGTTTCAAGTCATGGTTGCATTCTGGCAGCAGGATGGTGCCATCCAGCACATCTTAAACTATTGATGTGCCTTCTGTCAATGGGGAAATGAAGCATTCCTTGTTGGACGTCTTTGCCTATGGGAAACCGTCCTGATGGCAGGTTCTTGCCTGTGATACAGGTTACGCATCTGGACAGTCAAGTGCTGAGGCACCCACACTACTTTCAGAATCATCCATAGCTTCTCATGATCCGCGCTTTGCTGTGGCCTGTAAAGCACAGACTGGTCTTAATTTCTTTGGTGTGCTTCAGCCAACACATCTTTGCCATGTTATCTTGAGTGCCCTTTCCTTTTTGGAGTCCAGCTTGAGAAGCAAGCATTTCTCATTCCATGTAGGGTTGCGTCCTTCATTGCAACACCTAGAGAAGCTCTTGGCTTGCATGGGAAGTGAATGCAACTACACTCTTTTGCATCTCCTTTCTTGTGGACTGGAATGTATACTGAACGTTTCCAATCTGTCAGCCATTATTTTGTTTTCCATAATTGTTGGAATATTCTTGTTTGGATTTTGACCATTTCATGCTCTCCAGCTTGGAATAGTTCTGTCTGTTCTGGGTGCTTTATTCCTTTCGAGAGCTTTCAGAACAGTGTTCAGTTCACTTTTTAATATTGCAGGCTCTTCTTCATCCGCTTCCTCTTTGAAGGACTCTGCCATCCCTTCATCTATTCTGTATCTCTTTCCACCTTCTCTTTATTTTCTCCTGGTCAGATAGTAGGCTCCCTTGCTTCTCTTTTAGCGTTCCTAATCCAGGTTTGAATTGTCCTTTGATTTCCTGGATCTTTTTGGAAGAGGTCCCTTGTTAGTTCTCTCTCTCTCTCTCTCTCTCTCTCTCTCTCTCTCTCTCTCTCTCTCTCTCTCTCTCTCGGTAATTCATGATAGTAACAGAAAAGTTGCATTCAGGATTCTGAGTCTATTTCTGTCCCATTTTGCTTTTGCTTCTTGCCTGACCTTAGCAACTGTGTTTCTTCTGTCATCCATCTAGGCTTTTTCTTCCTTGTTGCTCCAGGAATGGTCTTTTGGCATCCTTCCCTAAAAACGTATCTGGTTTCAGTCCACTGTTCTTCTGGCTCCCAGTCAGTTAAGCTGAGTAATGCAAATCTCTTCTTTTTGTGAACTTTATATTCTTCAGGAATGTTACTGAAGTTGTATTTTGACACTTTATTTCTGTTTCTGATCCTCTTCAGCTTTACTCTGATTCTTTATATTAGGAGTTTATGGTCAGTACTAGATTCTGCTTCCTGCCTTGTTTTGGCAGTGAAAAAACAGATTCTTCATTTCCTCCTTCCAATCACATAGTCAATGTGATTTCTGTACTGGCCATCTGGTGTTGTCCATGTATGTAATTGTCTGACTGGGTGTCTGAAGTTTGTATTCATGATAAACAGATTCCTGGCTTCACAGAATTCTATGAGTTGTTTTCCTGTTCCATTTCTTACAGCTGGGCCAAATTGCCCTACAACATTCGATCCTGCTTTGTTTCCTACTTTTGCATTCTGGTCACCTATGATAATCAGCATGTCTTGTTTTGATGTGCTCTCAATTTCCTCTTGAAAATTTCCTCTTCTTCTTCAGCAGCTGTTGCGGGAGCATAAACTTGAATGATGGCTCACTTGATAGGTTTTCCACACATTCTGATTCATATTATTTAGTCAGATTTTGCTTTATAGCCCCCTCCTACCCGTCCTTTGTCTTGTTTCAGTATTAGGGCTATTCCATTTCTTCTCAGTTTGTAATTTTCAGAGTAAAAAATGTTGTGTTTCTCTCACTGAAAATGCCCCTTTCCGATCCATCTTAGTTCACTGACACCAAGTACTCTTCCATTTCCGGCTTTACATTTTCCAGTTTGCCTTGATCTCATGTTCTCACATTCCATATTCCACTTGAATATGTTCTGCAGTATCGGACTTTCGCCTTTGTGCAGATTAGCTGTTAGACTTCCTTTCATCTTTGATCTAGTTGAGCAATCAATGACAGTGCCATTTATACTTGTCCTTTGCTCTTCCTCAGTAGCTCATTGAGCGTCTTCCAAGTGAAGGTCTCATGTTCTGGAACTATCTCTTGTTTCATTTTGGGTTGTTTCTTCATGGGATTTCAAGGTAAGAAGATTCAGAAGTGGCTTCCCACTGCTTTATTCTGCAAAATACTAACCACATTTTGCCTGAGCGCCACTTCCTTTGTCTGTGAAAGATCCTCTGCCAGTGTCATCTGCAGCTACTGCTGCCGCCCATTCCTCCTGCAACAGTTGCACACATTGGCAAGTTTTTCTGAGAGAGGATAATAGGGGACTCACTCCCAAGTGTAGGATAGGACATGTCAGACTCCTATGATGACCATATCAGTTTACAGTATGGAAACACTTCATCTTGGGTTGAAAGCTGCTAGCAGAAACCAGTTGTTGCTCATTTACATAGCAAGGTGTTAGGGCTTCACCCTGGAAGTCACTATTCCTTTTGAGGACTGGTTTCAAGTGGATCAGTTCCAAGAGTAATGAAGTTAAAGCCAAAATGGGAGATGTAATTCAGTCCATAATTATGTCTCTAATTCAGGTTGGTAAGCCTGGACAGTGTTTTACAACCTCTGTTGGGTCAAAGCTGGTAGCCAACTAAGAATGTTGTTGGAATTGTCAATAGAACACTTCGTGATTGTATGAATCATGATGAATCAACACTTCATGATGCAATTTGAAAGAATTAACTGGTCATCTATTAGGAGCAAGCAATGGTGTTGGAAGTTATTGCTATCAAGGAAGGGGTAACAAGCAATTATAGTTTCTGCCCACATTTTTGGGAATATCCATGGTAATTTTTTTCACTCTTTCACCTTTGGGAATTGTATATGATGAAAGACTAGGGATGTCTAATCACTGTCTGATCTACTCACCAAGCCACAGTTGCCAGGTTTCATCACAGCTGTTTCACGGGGGTGCTCAAATGGAGCCTCGGGAGCTGTCTGTAGTGTTTGAGGTTGTTTTGTGGCTTGCCGCTTGCCGCCTGGGGTGTCCGTAGATGCTCACTTGCCACTCCCCACCCGCCGCCACTGCCTGCAAGCGCTTGCTTGCCGCTCACTGCTCACAGACAGCCAGTTGTGGCTCTCAAACACCTGGCATTTACCGTAGTGGATCTTCTGTGGAGCAAGCCTTGCCACCCTTGCTCTGCCATGATCTTCGTGGCGCCATTGCTGACATCTGTTTGCTACCCTGCAAACCAGAGAGATGGCTGATTTTGGTTGTCTAGTTTTCGTGCTTCAGAGTGGAAGGGAAAGGGTCCACCAGGATGTGTCGCAGCCTGGGGGAAACAAGCTCCTTCTGTCTCCACTGCGCGCTCTCCCTTGCCTTCTTCAAAGTACTCTTAGGACCTCAGAAACACGCTCCTGTGCATGACATTTACACTTACCCGATGCAGTATCAATCAGCAGAACCATCTTGGTTAAAGGGTGTGTAGCAATCGAATCGAACAAACCAAACCCTTTAATTACCAAGATACAAATGCAATGTGCTTTAAAAATATTTATTTATTTAATTCAATTTTTTATGGTGCCCCATACCCTGAAGTTTCTCTGGGTGACTTACAGTGCTAGAGCATACAAACATACATAAATGACAATAAAACAGTTATTAATTAGATTAAAAGATAAAACAACAAAATAATGAATAGCACCTCAGATAAAATATGCTCACACACACTAGCAAACACCACCACCAAATTAACCAAAACGAAATTAAGATAAAAAATTCATAATATAAAAATATTAAATTAAATTAAATTAAATCAACCAAAAGCTTGTTTAAATAAAAAAAAATTGCACCTGGTGCCTAAAAGAAAGAAGAGTACATTTTTACAAGAAGTACAATAAGAGTAAATTACATTTACACTATACAATTCATGATTTATAGATCTCTTTAATTAACTCTACACTGTGGCTGATATATATTTGTTGGAATCCAATGTGCAAAGGTGGGGAGTAAAGAAATTGTGTGTTTTTTTAAATGAACCGGTGCATATACCCACTGAAGCTACTTAATTGAAAACTATTTTTTTCATCACATGCTTTTAAGTGTTGATTTTATTTTATTGCTTTATTTTTGAGGAGGGATAGAGTTGCCATTGTGAATGTGAAGTCAAATTGGCCTTAGGAAGTCTGAGCAACAACAAAACTAGTGGACTAGACAGTATTCCAGCTGAGCTATTCAACATCCTAAAAGACGATGCAGTAAAATGCTACACTCAATATGCCAGCAAATTTGGAAAACTCAACAGTGGCCACAGGATTGGAAAAGGACAGTTTACATTCCAGTTCCAAAGAAGGGCAATGCCAAAGAATGTTCAAACTACCGCACCATTGCACTCATTTCACATGCTAGCAAAGTTGTGCTAAAAATCCTACAAGTTAGGCTCCAACAGTATATGAGCCAAGAACTACCAGAAGTATAGGCAGGATTTCAAAAAGGGAGAGGAACTAGAGATCAAATTGCCAACATACGCTGAATCATGGAGAAAGCTAGGGAGTTCCAGAAAAACATCTACTTCTGCTTCATTGACTATGCTAAAGCCTTTGACTGTGTGGATCACAACAAATTGTGGCAAGTTCTTAAAGAGATGGGAGTACCAGACCATCTTATTTGTCTCTTGAAAAACCTATATGTGGGTCAAGAAGCAACAGTGAGAACTGGGCACGGAACCACTGATTGGTTCAAAACTGGGAAGGGAGTTCGGCAAGGCTGTATATTGTTGTCCTGTCTATTTAACTGATATGCAAAAGTCCGGGCTGGGTGAGTCACAAGTTGGAATTAAGATTGCGGAAGAAATATCAAAAACCTCAGATATGCAGATGATACCACTCTCAAGGCAGAAAGTGAAGAGGAACTAAAGAGCCTCTTGATGCGGGTGAAGGAGGAGAGTGCAAAAGTTGGCTTGAAACTCAACATTAAGAAAACTAAGATCATGGCATCTGGTCCTCTCACTTCCTGGCAAATAGATGGGGAAGGAGAGGAGGTAGTGACAGATTTTATTTTCCTGGGCTCCAAGAAAGACAGTGACTGCAGCCAAGAAATTAAAAGATGCTTGCTCCTTGGGAGGAAAGCCATAGCAAATCTAGACAGTGTACTAAAAAGCAGAGACATCACCCTGCTGACAAAAGTGCGTATAGTCAAGGCTATGGTTTTCCCAGTTGCAATGTATGGCTGTGAAAGCTGGACCATAAGGAAGGCTGAGTGCTGAAGAATTGAGGCCTTTGAATTGTGGTGCTGGAGCAGACTCCTGTGAGTCCCTTGGACAGCAAGGGGATCAAACCAGTCAGTCCTAGAGGAGATCAACCCTGACTGCTCTTTAGAAGGCCAGATCCTGAAGATGAACTCAAATAATTTGGCCACCTAATGAGAAGGAAGGACTCCATGGAGAAGAGTCTAATGCTGGGAACAATAGATGGCAAAAGAAGAAGGGGACGGCAGAGGATGAGGTGGCTGGATGGAGTCACTCAAGCAGTCAGTGTGAGCTTGACTGGACTCCAGGGGATGGTGGAGGACAGGAAGGCCTGGAGGAATGTTGTCCATGGAGGTGCGATGGGTCGGGCACGACTTTGTGACTAACAACAGAGTTGCCATTAAAGGAATGAAATTAGGTGAGATTGAGCATTATTAATAAGCATGAATTTCTATACTTCTCATCTTGCCTTAAAGAAACTAATTGACTAAAACCTTGAAAACACACAAACATATCAGAAAATTAGTATATGTATATATAGGGATTTGTGGCAAAAAATGAACAGAATTGACAAATGTAGAAACTAGGCAACTGCAAATAGAATTAGTTCAAACATTAAAAGTATTACAGTATGCAATGCTAATAATGCAGGAATCCTTTCTTTTAAATTTTAAAATAAAACCACATGAAATAGAATTATACATTGGCCAGGATACAGGGGAAAAATTCTGTCACACAGAAATATGGGGCAGAAAATTCAAGCCATCTTTTCAGATGTATATCAGCCTAAAATGATATCACACAAACTAACACTTGATAAAGCCATGGAGGAAAAGAAAAACATTTAATGCAGTGTTTTAATGCAACTAATATCTGATGAAGAAATAGGTAGAAATGCCAAAGCTGTGATGGCTGCTGTCATGAAAACGTAAAAGCATGCAAACCCAGTGGTGCAAAATTTTCTGGGAACATCTTGCAGATGCACTTGATGAATATCTACAATAACAGATAAAGGCCACATTTTTTTTAAAGAGGCAGACACACATTTGACCAATTAGATGATGGATAAACTCAGGGCTTTTTTTTGTCATAGAACGCACTGGAACGCCGTTCCAGAACCTTTTTTTCCAATGGATTTTACGAAGTGATTTTGAATCGTAGCAGATCAGCAGCAAACATCATTCACATAGTGCCTGCAGGCTGCTATTGTGCCTGCTATCTGTTATCTGCTAGTGAGATAGTGAGGGCGCTGCTCTCGGCTTGGGACACTGCTCCGCTTGGGATTGGTGTGTGGGGTCGCGCGCTTACTGCCTGTGACTGAGTTCCAGCACCTTTTTTTTTTTTTTTTTTTACAAAAAAAGCACTGGATAAACTTATCTACTTATGAAGAAGAAGAAGAAGAACAAAGCATCTGTGGTCTCATTAGTCTCCAAGAAAAACAACAGGCAAACTGATTTGCTGTTTCTTTTATGAGTTGCTAGAGAAAATGTTTTTTCAAAAGAAAGTTATTCTTTTGTTGAAACATAGCTAAATACCCGAGCAACAGTTGGATTTTACTGCCTGGATGGGATATATTCAGGGTTAGGACAGAGTGTCCTTTCTCACCCTTTTCCTCGGAGGAACCCTTGAAATAATTTTCATGTCTCAGGAAAACCCTGCATGAAATTATTATAAATTACTATAATTATTATAATCATCTGGTTCCTGACTCCTAGCTAGGCAGAGCAGAGGAAGCTGCCCCAGCTGAACCAGGGACTATTCTAGACAAGCAAGCAAGCAAGCAAGCTCCCAAAGGATAAGCAAACTGGAAGAACCCAACCTTTATTTGGCAACAGAGTTCAGCATGGGATCCCTAACTTTTGATTTTCCTCCATTTGCTTTGTTTGCTTCCATGTAAAATGCCCTCATTGACTGATAGGACTTCGTTGTTCACCTTCAGGGAAGACAGGAGAAAGCACTGGTTGTTACAACAAGACCAGTAAGACCAACAAGAATCAAAAAGGCAGTAGAAAGTATGGACCAAGAAGACTTCCCTGGGATGGTGACCTGTAAGCTTTCTATGATGCTTGTCTTCTTGTGTGAGGTCAACATGGCGTACACGTGCAACAAGGGCAGCCTGTTGGAAGCAAAAGTGTGAGTGCTGGAGTGGCAGGTGTCCACCCTCTAGGGAGTCTTCCCAACCTTGTGCCTTCCAGGCATGTTTGGACAGCAACACCCAGAATTCCACTCAATGGCCCAGCTGGATGGGAATTGTGGGAGCTGCGGTCCAAATGCCTCTGAAGGCCATCAGGCTGGAGAAAGCTGCTCTCGGGGAAGAGCAAAGGTGAAGAGTTCTTAGGCAGAGGAGTGGAACTGCAGCAGCTAAGTGTAGTACAGGGAGCTGGAAGAGCAACAGCGAGCTGAGGCAGCATCAGCCTGGTGTCCCTGCTGACAGGAGCAGCGGGAGAAGCAGGAACAGAATTAGAAGACACTCTGCACCAGTTCATGAAGGATGCAGATGTTGGGGTGTCTTGACAGCCGTCGCGGGACAGGATAACTGGGTTCGGAAAGGAAAGACCGCTTTCACCTTGAACCTCAGTAGTTTATTGAAGATCACCCAGGCTCCCTGCAGTTACTCACAACAGCATGCTACTGGGTAGTGGTCTTAACCACTCACTGCAAGCTTTCAGAACATGGACAGAGTGTTTTATAGATTCTGAGTCACATGACATAGCAACTGATCAGGTGATGACAAAATAAGGGTAACACAGTGAAAAAGAATGTGAGAGATCTGCAGAGGAGACTTAATGGAATAGTCTTGATTACAGGAGATCAGCATAACGATCATGGAGGCACAGTGGCTATTGGGGGTCTTGGCATATAAATGAAGTTGATTGCAATACTGCTAGAAAAACTTGTCTGACCGCCTTGTCAGTTTTGTTTGCTGTTAGCACAAGAATAGACAGGGGTTAATTTACCTGGGGAGCCCCATTCTGCAAATACTTTTCCAACCAAAGTTAGTGGCCATCTCTTAAAGGAACAGCTTAAAAATAATGCTAAACAGAAGCCTGCTTTGGCATTCTGGTCCTTTCTGAGAAAGAGGTGCAGAGATGTTGCAGGTTCAATTTTATAACACAAAGGCTCATGTAAGCAACCTTTTCCTACTAGGATTTACCTGGATTTCCCCAACACAGACATTCTGGAATTGGTTCAGAGGAGGGCAACAAGGATGATCTGGAGCCTGGAAACAAAGTCCTCTCAGGAGAGACTCGAAGAACCGGGTGTGCTTAGCCTGGAGAAGAGGAGCCTGGGGAGAGATATGATAGCAGTTTTCAAGAGCTTGAAAGGCTGTCACACAGCGGAGGGCCAGGTTTTCTTCTCGATCATCTGAGATCTGGGATAATGGGCTCAAGTTACAGGAAGCCAGGTTCTGTCAGAACGTCAGGGAGAACATTCTGGCTTTGAGCACTGAACAATGGGACTGATGAGGTGGGGAGGTGATGAGCCCTCACGCACTGGAGGCCTTCCGGATGCAGCCCTCTGACTTGGAGGGGTGGTTTGGCTTGGGGCCCTGCACTGAGCAGGTCGTTGGACCCAATGGCACTCTTGGCCCCTTCCAACTCTATGTTTCTGTAACTCTGTGATAGTAACTACAATTATTATACACCCCTCAGTCCATCCTATGCATATTCACTCAGACGTCCCATGGAATTTAATGCTATTTTTATCATTGATGTTATTCATGTGACATACCACCCTGCCACCTTTCCCATAAGAATGGTTTTGTGGATTGAGAGGGGAAAGGTCACTCTGGCCCAGCCCAGTTGTGCTGTGGGAAGTATCCACCAGCCAGGTGCACGGGCAGCGCCCTCTTCCTCTTCTTTCCATTCCTCACTCTTCACCGGCCAGTGCCGTGTGTAAATCATGGAGCGTGTGTGTGATGAAAGGAGAATGCAAAAACATGGCTGTTGCTGGTTGTTGAAGGCCGGGTGCCACCACACCGCTGCCTATGAGCCTGAGGCAGATTTGCTCCCTGCCCCAGCCCCTTCCCTCAGTGGGGGGCCCTCTCTGGATACCCTCCCATCTCCTAGGTGACTGGAGCAAGCAGAAGGGCTGCTCACGCAATAGCTCGTGTGGGCTTATGTTATAGACACACACTCACGCAATGTGATGTGAATGTGAAAGCACAACATGGTGTCTGTGTGTTTACCACAATCTCTCACAGAACCCACAATGACTTTTTGTTGAATTCTGGGGTTCTGGGGAAACCCACTTGAGAAAGGCTAGTAGAAAGAGACTTGATGAAATTATCATAATTTCTTCCAAAACTGGACAATATAATAACAACAGCAAAGGAGTGGTGTGCACGGCTTTGTTGCCTATGACAAGCCTCTTTGAAGATGGCATTGCCGGATGTCTTTCAGAACCCTGATACCATTTTATACCCTTTTTCTTTTCCCTTAAGGAAGTGATGGAACATGGAGGAGGGTCTGGATGGAAATTATATAGTCAGAAATGATGCGACCTCACACCAACTATATTTACAAAAGCAACCTAAAATTGCACGTCTTGGAATTACTATCACCAAAAAAAGGAAACCTCTAAAAATGAATTTTGGACATTAATAATTGCATATGAAGAAATGGAATTTGCTACAGCAAAGCAATACATTTACAGGCATCAAAGTAAAATAGGAAATCTCACGAGGGATGCTCTTTACATGCTGAAATGAACATAGTGCTGTGAAGTAGCACAATGGCACAATGCATTATGTATAATGAAGCACATGCATAATGCGCACGCATCTCCTTAGAATGCATTGCTCCTAGTAAAAGCCGTATGTCCATTCCCAATGCATCAGCGAGTGTCCTTGAATATTTGTGTGGATGATCTTCTATTGCGTCTTTAGGAGCGTCAGTTCCAGCCTCGATGCAAATGATTAATTATTTTGGATTCCTATTATTAATATTAATATTACTGTATTATCTAACTGGCAGTTTGGACTCTTACATTGAATTTATCTTGAATTTGGGAGTTCTTGTCCAAGAGACGTATCACAAAGGTGATGTCAATAGGCATTGACTGATGGGCATCTACTAAGTTAAGAAAATGGAATAAGGTAAAGAATAAGGTAATGTGTTTAATACCGTGAATAGTCAATGTTTTATGTGGTATTCCTTTATTTATACTTGACAAGTATTTTCAGAAGTTTTGTTTGTTTTGGGACTTCTTATGGGACTCTACTCCATTGCTAATATGCTTGAAAATGTTGCAACTTCTAATTAGAGAGCAGAGATCCTGTGTCAACATTTCCCAGTTTCTTTTTCAGTTGTTTTCCTGTAAGAGGTTTCTTATCTTTATAAAGATCTTTAAGTATATAGAAATCTTTCTGCTTCCGGTCTTTACTGTTTGTATTTTGTATGTAAATGGTATTCTTTATTGTTTTTGCGAGGTCTTGAAGACGATGGGAAAAAGGAATAGGAGGCGAGACAGCTTGTGCTAATTTTTTGGCCCAGTTGCATAGATCCCCTGGAGCAAAGTGATTCAGAACAGCTGGGATTCTTGTCGTGTTATTTTTCTTATGCAACAAAAACGACCAAACAGCAAAAATAAAAAGAAATAAAAAGAAAAAGGGAAAAGAAAGAAAAAAGAATAAGAAGAATCCATAACATTGGTTATGTTTACAATGTGTATCCATATATGTTACCATATGAAGGGCATACAGTCATTGTTAACAACAGTTATGTATATAATTCTACAGAGGCATCCCAAATATTCAGAGTGGGATCCATGTGGAAGTTATGCCACCAGCTCAAGAATGGAAGGTTTAATTAAATTCTCCACCAGTTGTGTTATTCTGCCTGTTTATTGTTCCTGTGTTTTAATATTAGCCTTTTAGCTGCCAAGAGGTTGCAGAAAATCCATTTCTATTCAGCTTGCATTAGATTGCAAGCAATGGATAAGTAATTCAGTATAATCATCTGTATATTCACATATGAAAGTACTTTCCAGTGAGAAATTTATCTGATTACCTCCACCCTGATGGAAGCAGCCATTGGGTATTGCCAAAATCTATGGAGAAGAGAAGTGTTAGCAACACCGTGTCCTCCAATCCCACTGTACGCTTTCACTTAAGAATCACACACTGTTAACGTAGCATGTCAGAAAGAGTTGTAACATGAAGCAACAGTGCAGTGCAGTAGTAGCATTATATCTTTAAAAAAGTTAATGTTTTTACTCACAACCTTTTCTGCCCAAAATCCTTTGCAAATTTTATTGTTCCAATGTTCAGAATAGCAGTATGGGGTGAACTGCTCTTATGCATGGGTTGGTTGAGTAGTGACACTCTTTTATGGTAAGATCAAAACCTCCCTGGCATCCGTGCTCTGTCTTTGCTCCTGAACAGGGACAGTATGAGGAAAGAGCATGTCAGAAGGAGAAACTGGGGCATTATCTGCCTTGGCTTTTGTCCTGCCAGTGCCTGCCTTCACTGCATGCATTCATCACATTTATATGACTTATATAGCTTCCTTGGATAGTATAAAGGATTTAAAACTGTTGATATCAGGAACAAATGTCAAGCTACTATTAATGTTCCTAGAACTTCAAAATCCATCAAGTGCAGGCCATGGTACAACAGACAGTAAAGCTCTACAGTTGAGTGATCACAGATAAAAGATGAAAAAACCTGATACTGGGTGGTGGTGGTGGAAACTTTAACTATTATTTACTATTACTAATATTTAAAAATCAAGTAGCAAAGACTATCTTCTGCCCAGTCCTGAAAAGGACCTGTGAACAGGAACAGTTGACATTTTCTGGCATCAGGCAGGCAGATTACAAAAAGGCTTCTGAATTCTGCATGGATGAAATCATTCATTAGATCCAGTTGAAATAGCACAAATCAATTGCACTTAGTCTGGCCTATCGTCTGCCTAAAAAGAAACAGTCAATCAGTAATTTTGATTGGCCAATAAACCACCTTCCTCTCACAAGTCTTAAATAAGATTTACTTTCCTGGCTCAAAAAAATTCCAAACATTCCTTGTTGTACAAGCGTGACGGTCTTGTTATTGGAAAGGTTTTATGAATAAAAGGAGGAATTTTGTTCTTAGTAAATATTCTTGGCCTTGTCTTCATAGAATCATAAAACAGTAGAGTTGGAAGGGCCAGAGGGCCGCTGTGTTCGCCCCTCTGCACAGTGCAGGACTCCAAGTCAACCGTCTCTCTCAGATGGCTCTCCAGCTACATCTTGAAGGCCTGCAGTGCGGGAGAGCCACCACCTCCCCAGGTCATGGGTTCCATTGTCGTACTGCTCCAACAGTCAGGAAGTTCTTCCTGATGTCCAGCCAGAATTGGACTTCCTGTGACTTGAGCCCATTATCCTGTGTCCTGTACTCTGGGATAATCGAAAAGAGATCCTGCCGCCCCCCTCTGTGTGACAGACTTCCACGTACTTGCAAACTGCTATCATATCTCCCCCAGTCTTCTCTTTTCAAGGCTAAACAGGCCCATTTCTTCCAGTTGCTCCTTAGAGGGCTTTGTTTCCAGGGCCCAGATCATCCTTGTTGCCCTCCTCCCTAACCCTTTCCAAACATCTAAATTTGATCAAACTCCTATGTCTTTGCTATTGCTGGCTAAGAATAGACTTAAGTGTCACACAATGTAAACATTTTGTAGTTATCCCCAAGCCAGTTCTGAGCAAGAGCAAAGTGGTCATGAGATGGGAAGTGGGGTCATGCCTGTGCTCCTGCAATTCCAGAAAACATCTGAATGGATTCCAGAATACAGGATCATCTGCTGCCTTCTGTGGACTTCTCCAGGGCTTGTTGGTTCCTTAGTCTGCACAGGACTCAGCGAAGTGCAGTCCCTGAGTTGGCCACGCAATTTCAAATCCCAAATCCCAATCAAGATGAAGAAGAAGGGAGAGAACAAGAATATAGGAACATAAGACCACCCATGGACCAAAGGTCCATCTAGTCCAGCACTCTGTAAACATGGCGGCAAACCAGCTGCCCATGGGGTCCCTCATGTAGGATGTGTGCAAGACCTCCTCCTTCCCAAGCTCCTCAGCAACTGGGGAATGCAGGCAGGCCACCGCTTCTAAGGGAGGCAACCCATAGCCAGCAAGACGAATAGCACTGACAGCCTCCTCACTCGTGAATCTGTCCAGTCCCATTTTAAGGCCATCCAGATTGGAAGCCATCACCCTTGCCCGGAGCAGTGAACATCACAGTTTAGCTATAATGACAGAATATCATCTGGAATATTTTAGTTTGAGCCTCCTGGTCCAGTGGAACCAAACAAACCGAGAAGCCTTCCGTAATCTATTGGACGGCATCCATTAGTGCCAGTCTGCTAAATCAAAGCAGCAGGAGTTTTGCTGGAGTCGTGCAACTCCAGCAAAACTATTGCTTCTGTGGGTATGAAGACTGTTTAATGCACAAGCAGGGCTTGCACAAGCAGAACTAAGGTGAGCAAGTGCGAGCTTAAGTGTGTTTGTGCCTGCAGAACTTGTGCAACTGGGCTGCACTGTCTTTGTGGAATATTCTGATGACACGGGAAATTATATTACAAGGGCGCCCAACATTTCTAGGCTCACGGGCAAATTTCAAAATATGAAAAAGTTTTCAATTGTAGGCACTGGCTCAGAATGGCTAAAATTGTTAGTTGTTGCTGCTTTACAGCACTTGATTTTCCTGCCCCATCCCTCAAAAGAGCAAAGTTGTCAGGCAGGAAAGGGGAGTATATAACGCCAAACTACAGGAGCCTAAAGTTTTCTCTGTGCCTTAAAACCTGGCAACCAGTTTCTCCTGCCTGGGATTGGCGGAGGGGGGTGAAGAAGAGGGGCAGAAAGAGACAGCTAGAACAAGAAAAACTAGCACCGCCTGGAACAGAGCTTATTGTGGTTCGGAGAGGGGAGGTAGGAAGGCAACCAGCAGTTAAGCAAACTTTGAATGGTGCCTGTAGTTCCCCTGTTTCATTTATTTATTTCATTTAATTTTGATTTATATCCTGCCTTTTTCCTACAAAGGGCTCAAGGCAGTTTACATCATCTCTCCTCCTCCATCTTATCCCCACAACAACAACCCTGCAAGGTAGGTTGGGCTGGGAGTCTGTGACTGGCCCAGAGTCACCCAGTTGGCTCCATGGCCAAGTGGGGACTAGCACCCAGATCATCTGAGTCCCAGTCCCATGCTCTAACCACTACACCACACTGCCTCTCATGAACAATGGGAGAAAGCAAGAGCATGTTAGGGTGTCTTGAACAAAGAAAACTTTTAGATTCTATAATATAGCAGTCTTGTGGCTATTGGGACCTGGTTTATTTCCGTGAAGGCTTGGGGAGGGGTGATGTGGATGATGGTGGAGGACCAGCTTCCACCCCCATCTTCTCTGCATAAAAGGAACAGGGGATGGAAATGTGCTTTCCTTGGGCTTTTGTGCATATGCGATTCCTCATTCACAGCGCATGGCTTTCACAAAGTCATTGGGTCCTGGGGCCTCTGCAAGGTGTTGAATGACTCCTCTGCCATTTTGTAGCTCGTGGGAAATCTAGTATTAGCTGGAAGTTGCGCTGTTAAACATATGAAAAGTATGAAAAATATTTTCACAGTTCTGCTCCTCCACACTGGCACCTTGTCACTGCATAAGGAAAGAAAAGGATGGCAACATGCACGAGGGCAGGGACGCAAGGCCTCACCCTGGTCCTGGGAGAGCTGCCAGGGTCTAAGATCGCCCCTCATCTTTCCACCCCTCTGTTGGCTTTTGTAAAAATTCCACTGGTTCCTGAGATGTTTCATGTTGCTTGTGTTTTTCTGCATGCAAGTGGTTTTATATAACATACATAAGTTGTAGTTTTAAGGTTTTAATCTGTGTAAGCTGCCCAGAGAGCTTTGGCAATTTTTTTACAGCAATGCAGTAAATATAATGCAACAGAAAAACAGGCCTAAGTTCAGCATAAATGATGTGTTACATTTGCTTCAAGTTCTAACCCACAGCTAGCAAAACTTGAAATTGTTTGCACGTGGGAAAGCACGAGAGGTGCCCTTCTCTCCCCGACACATGCAGAAACCACACTATGGCAGGTATGTACAGAATTCCCTGCTGGGTTCTGTTGTTGTGTTCTACCTGAATTGTTAGAATGAATGAAGGAATACAGAACAGAGCAGAAGGTAGTTCTAGACCCAATAGCAGATTGCCAGGTGATTTGTAGTCAACTGGCAAGGTAACAGCAACAAAATCACCCTCTCGTGTCATGACATTGGTTATAAGAGTGGCTTTTAATAGAAGCACTAAAACTCCCTTCCTTTCTTAATGCAGAACAAATTCAGAGGAGATCAGTTTACTTCTAGCAGCGCAATCCCATAGTTGCTGAAAGCCGAGTTTAATGGGAAAGTTCATGTGTTTTGCAGCATTACACTCTAGAGGGTGAATCCTGAGCCGCTTGTAAAAAACACATACATGAACTCTACCCAGTGGCCATTCAAGTGTGCATGTTTTAGAGTCCTGGAACTCTCAGCGTTCTGCAGCTGCGTGCATTTAGAATAGCTGTTATTCATGAAGCTGTCTTTGGCTTGGTCTGTTCATCTAACTGGATAATATTACCAGCTGCTTAATCCCCTTCACTGTAGATGGGTCCAAGAATGTTTCCTGTGCTTTCCTACAGAGTTACCCTCCTTTGCTGACCATGCCGTACTTCGTTCTGGAGAAGAGAAAAGCACCCTTTGCCTTCACAGCTACTGTTGGGAGCTGAGTTCTCTCTCTCAGCAGTAAGAGTTTCACCAGCGTTTCTCTTTTCCAAAGGTCTCTCTTTTGCATGCAAGCCCCTGAGCATACACAAAGCGAAATGCTGAACCCTCTCTGGCGCCCGTCACCCAGAGCTTTCCTTATGAATCCCCCTGCGTCTGCCCCTGCGGGGAGGAGCGCTGCGGAACTGGGCACGCCTTTGCCCAGCTGGGCCACCCCATGACTGGGACCATGGACTACCAGGGCCAGCTCCAGGCTGGTGTTCCTCATCCAAGTGACTCCCCATCGCTAAATCTCCCCCCTCAGGATGCTGCTGCTGCTCTTCCTCTTTCCCTCACGGGGGTTGACTGGGCCCCTTGGTTGCCCCTTCACTCTTCTCTCCCATAGCAGTCTCAGGCGGCGCCTGGATTGCAGCTGGAACGGGGTCTGTTTCAACAATCGTCTTACCAGAGCCTGAGCTGTCAGTCCTGCCGGGATAGTCTAGCTCCCTGCACACTTCTGGTCCTTGGGTTCTTGAGCTGTCAGTCCAGTCAAAATGGCCAGCCTCTTGTGCAGGCCCCTGAAGTTTGCCAGAACCTGCTCCCAGGACAGATACTTTGCACTGAAAAAGTGCACAGGCCACGACTTGTCTTAGAAACAGCCGTCTTCAAAAAAACCTCCTGACTCAGCCTGCATCTGGTCATCAGCCGGGAGTCAGGAAGGATGTCCAGTGAGCTCACAGGAGCTGAACGAGCCACCATGAACACTTTCCTAGTTGGTGGCTGTGGAGGTGGTAGGATAAAATGCCCAAGGGAGGCCGGTAGCATCACTCTTGCTCTGAATTGGACTTCACTGGCTTTGTCACAAAGCCAAATCAGAGTGAGGGCAGGAAGCACCACCACTGAACACGCTACTCAGCAATAATAGGAACACATTCACCCGTGACACTTCTGTAACATGCACCCACCTATATTTGCATGCCTTTCAAATAAGTTTTCAGTTTCCTTTATTTGCATTCTTTCCGATTCTTAAACATCTCTTTACTCGCACTATCTCACTTTTTAACATGAGTTAACTCAGCAGATTTGTGATGTTGGGCAAATCTGATTGCAAGAGCAAGAACACTAACTTGAAAATAGTCTATACATCTTTTACACTTAGATTACTGAGACTCTGAATAACAAGGGGAAATAAGTGCTCTGAATTCTCCTGGGTGGCTAGACATGTTCCATGCAATTTTGAGTCTTCCCTGAATTACTGGGTTTTCACATTATATTTAACTGAAGGATTTAGATTTGCAGGTGGATCCAGCATTGGCAGGAAAATATAAATGCCCCGTTAATGATCAAATTCTTGAAATTTGCAGCCTTATTTTCCAGGGCACTCCTTTGACTACAAAAGTGTCATACTGCCATTGTGTCTCAATGACAGAGTGGTTGAAAGATGAGAAGGCAGGACACATGGTGTCAAAATGTAAACATGTAATATCTTCTACTGCTCAAGAGTAAGCAGAAAGCTGTGAACTTCCGCTGTTTTGGATTTCAACTCCCAGCTGAAAACCAAAAACAGCAGCTTCTGGGAGTTGGTTTAAAATGTCTTGAGATCAGTGTAGTCCTTCTGTATAATTTACAGGGAAATTGACCTCCAGATCTGAATGCATAAGAAGCATGGGGGAAATGTTAAGGTATCCAGAAGTATATACAGAACATATTTAGAAGAAAATAAAACTTGCAAGGGGAGCACACCCAACAACAGCTTAATACCTCAATGACAGTTTCTGGAGAAAAAACTTTCCAGAAATCAAAAATCTGGGGAAGTATTCAGATGGGGAAAATCTCAGAAACATATGTTTCCCCTATTTCCAAATGGCATGGATTTGTCAACCAGTGCCTCAAACAAACACAAACTTAATGTGTTTGGATTGCATCAAGATTCTTTTGTGCATTGGGTTTTATCAGTGTAGAATATCTCATGCAACCATGAGCAAAAACTGCAAAAATCCATTTGTGATGAAATTATATGTATGAAATCACACGGAGTTTGTATTTGTGAGAAAAGCAGTTGCTGATATGTGTTATGGGACTGAAATTTGGGGTGAAGGAAACAGACCTGCTGGAAGTGTTTCAGAAGGGGGTCCCCATGAAAATCCTTGTGCTTCAGCTGCACTCCTGAGAGCAGAAGAAGCTGATGCACTTTCCCGTCAAGTGAAGACCAGAGTTCAGTATTGGCAAAGATGATATGACAGATCCAAGGCTGTCAGAAAAATGCTGGCATGAGCAAATGGAATTGGGAGGCTGGGCTCAAAATTGTTAGGGTATAATGCAGCAGTATTTGATAACTGCAGAAAATGTCACAGCACATGACCTCCAGCTTAAAACTTGGCAAAAAATGCATTTTTGCACATTTATGGATACCTCAGAGAAAGTGATAATAGTAATCAATCTTCCCATGGTATGCCGATATCCTCATCATCATCGTTGCCATCATCAAAAAACTGTGAACTTGCAAAGTATTTTGGAAATCTCTAAGATATGATTTCCCACAGTTAAGGAAAGGTTTTACCTAAATCAGGTTTTGGTAGGTCAATTATTTATCTAGGTTTATTAAATCATATCTTTAAATAGATTAATTATGCAGAGAAGGCTGTACAGAGGATCCATCCCATTATATGCCCAGGATACGAGCTTCCCGAAACAATATGTCACAGTGTGTATGGTGCTCATATGTGCAGACATGCACCGTTTTATTGTTCCGTGGTTGTATTGTTTGCAACAGCTGGTAAGAAAATTCAGGCTAGTCATGCAGAAGAGGAAAGGTAATGTACGCAGAGAAACAGTCAAAGTCAATCTCATTCCTGCCCCCACACACTTTTAATGATAAATTTAATGAAGGTTGTAGCTGATTATAGTTGTTCTCAAAAAGAAATTGGGATTCCCAATTCGTTCGATGCATTCATTTTATATATTTTACTTTTTACTATTTGGCTATAAAACATTCCAACCGACTGCACAGTGAGATTAATACTTGAGGGGCTATCAAAGTGCAGGTACAATAGAAATGTTCCAGTTCTAGTAACTGAACTTACTCTGAGTAAATCCATTATTCATTATCCTCTGCTTTTCCCTTGTGCAAGGAACTTACAGGGTTCTCCTCTCCTTTTTATGTGAGCTCTGATGAGAATTCTCCTTTAATACAAAATCTCATTTGTGCATTTCTCAGTATTTCACTTGTACAACATCAAGCTGGTTCTCGGGAGTTGTAGCTTCAGATTATGCACTGTGAATATGCATTAAGCATCGCTATGCCCTGCGGGGTCTCCCTCTGTGAGTGGTGCTTCTCCCATGGTCCACCTGCACGATGAAGTAATGCAGAAGTAATCGTGGTCACCATGGCTGGTGCGAAGGCAGAATCACGGGATCCTTGTGCTTGTGGAGGTAGAACTGTACCTGCAGATGGAGGCAAGGAAGGAAACTTTTTGTTCTTGCTTAGGGAGGGGTCCCAGTGGTAGACCGACCCAGCATTTAGGGGACTGGATCTGGGTACCACTTTACTATGCATGTGCTGAAGCTTGCAATCCATTGCCAACATAACAGTGATGATAAAAATACACTGACCGGCCTGTATAGAAAGGTGAACATTAGGAGTGGATGAGTTTTGACCAATGAGTTATGAAAGCTGGTGATGTCACTGTCTGTATCTCGAAAATAGTTTTAGAAATGTTGTTAGTTAAATTGGAATGGAGAGCAAAATGCAGGGAAGGGTGGACTCTCAGGCCCATAAAAGAGCCGAAGGGATCAGCCCAACTCTGGATACTAACTCTGGAGCTGGTGCCAGTCTGGATAGCCTCCCCTTTTCCTCAAGACAACGGGGAGAGCAATCCTGTGTCCTTGTCTTGCGTTCTCCCCTCTGAAATTGGAGAATTGTCATTCCTTTTCACAGGTCCCCCTGCCTCCCCACTCATTCTGGCCTACGCAGTGGTGGTGGCGAGAGGGAGGAACAGAAACTGGTGAGAAAAACGTTTCGATCAGCCCTGAGGTGCTAGCAGGCTAAATGCTGACAGAGATGTCAGATAAGGAGAGGAAAGGGTGGCAGGCACTGATCATCACAGAAAGCAAAAGGGAGCAGTTAAGACATAAACAGCACTTCTTGGAAGACGGTGGGGTACTTTGCTTAGAAAAGAGAAACCAAAAAGAATGGTAGGCAACCTTCTGTGGTCACCAGCACATCCGACAATTTTAGAAACTGTCTTGGGCACCAGCACAAAATGGCTGCCATTCAAGGCGTGAAACCTGCCCAAGAGGTGGGGTCGAGGCCCCAGCACAGTTCTCCTTTGAACCTATGGACTTCAGCACCAACATGGGTTTCAGTCCAGGATGCTGGGAAGAAAAATGTGGGAAGGGTAGGATTTATTATTTACCTATTCATTAATATTTCCATTTATATGCTGCCAAATATGTTAAAAGTCCCTAGGTGCTTACAAAATTATATCAATACATTTTAAAATAGGAACAATGAAAAACAACTATAATCAATCATACAAGAGCATTAAATAAGTGACAGCGGATCAGTTAAAATAAATATTTAAAAGGTTACATTTTTTCCTGGCGCCAAAAAGGAACGAGTGACGGTGCCAGGCGGGTCTCCCTTGGGAGCTGCTTCCAGAGGTGGGAGCAGCCACTGAGCGGCCCTTTTCCTATTTGCCACCCGCCTCACCTTCAGGGGTGGCTCCGGTGCAGAACCTCTTGTTCTGATCCAAGGGGTTGGGCAGGCTCACCTGGGTGAAGGCAGTCCCTTAGAAAACCAGGCCCTAGGCCAGTGGTGGTGAACCCACGGCATGCATGCTGCAGTGGGCACGCAGAGCCCTCTCGGTGGGCACGCGAGCCAAGTCGCCCCAGCATCGCCCCAGCAGCCGAGCATCGGATAACAGAATGCACAGGGGCCGTGCGCGTGCTCGGAAAGGAGTAGTGGTGCCAGGCGATGACATCCCAAGCCGCGACCCATTAGCTGCGACTCGTCCGAACTTTCGTATGGCTGGTCAGTGCGCTGCCAAGGAAAGAGAGAGAGAGATTGCTTGGGCTGGCTGTGAGTTGTTTTTTCTAAACTAAAACCTCAGTATTCAGGTTTTATTGCAGTGCTGGCAGTTTGCAATAGTTAAGTGGGTTTTGGGTTGCAGTTTGGGCACTTGGTCTCTAAAAGGTTCGCCATCACTGCCCTAGGCCATTCAGGACTTTAATACATCCCACAGAGTGTTCTTTATACAACTCACAGAGTGTTCTGGAATGCCATGTTGCCTATCTCTGAACTGAAATGATGCAAGGAAAGGAGAGGGCGAATGTTGCCTGCCTTGACTGGAGGAAGGCAAACAGCTCTTCTCTCAGGAGATGGTGTTTCCATGCTGCATTCTAGTCTGAGCCTTAAAGGAACCCCAGACAGGGTCAGCACCCAGGATGGCTCATTGCTGTGCAGAGCAGTTGTGGCACCCCACTGACACACCAGCCTCTACTGTTCTGTGCACTTGGGTCTATATGTGGGTCCCTATGTGGGAAAATGGCTTCGGCATGTACTTGTTGCTGTTGGAGAATCAGGTTGCAACTTTCATGACTAAATGAGCCATCACGACTTGAACAGTGCGAAGGCTGATGTCCAGTGTCTAAGAACACTCTCAGTAGGTTCTCCACCTGTGGCAATCCTGGTTGCAAGCTCGCACTGCAGACAGGTGTGCCTGCTCGTCCAGCAGATGCCAGCCGAGTTTGTAGGCCTACAGGGGACAAGGACTGCATGTGAGCAGGGTAGGGAAAAGACGGCAGTCGAGCTGCTTCCTCCCAGCCCAACCCTGTTTGCTGAACACGTGGAGCCCAAACTTCGTTTCTGAGGGCCGAGGCAGGAAGAGGCAGCAGAGCCAGAAGCTGAAAGAGGTTGCTGGGTGCGTGGCTGTACATCTGCTGGGCTAGCAAATGAGCAGCCTGAAAACAGCACTTCCTATTTCTCCCTCTCTGTTTGTAAATATTATAAAACAGTGTGGAAAATTGCTTTGTAGATTGGGAGGCAATGAGGGTGAGTTAGTAATGCATGGATATTAGCAGACAGGAAACTCCCGTAATGTGTATGTCCAACGCCTGTGGAATCTCTTTCACCAGAGGTGTACAGATGAATGCACATTCGTTCACAGCTCAGCAGGACTGCCATTAAGCTGCTCCTGTCACTTAGCATAGGATTGTCTGTGGTCACCCAAAGAGAACCTGCACAGAAAGACTTAATTGAATCTGTTCCACATATTAAATGCCAACAAAATTCTGAATGGGCATGCGCATCAAACACCATTGCGTGCCCTCGGGGAATCTGCCTTGCCCACTCGCTCTCCACCTCCCAGTTTGTCATCCTCCACCTCCTTCACTTTATGTAGTTTTCCAGGACCTAAAGCTGATTCCTGGACTTCAGCCCATCGTTCTGCCTACTTTCTTTCTCAACAGCCATAACTGATTGGACAACACAGACTATGCGAGCCCAGGACGTGTTTTTTGTGGTCTTTTAAAAAACAGAGCATAGAACACTAAAGTAGCAAAAGCCCGGTGTTTGTGGCTTCTCTGTCAGGGGGAATCTTATTCTCCTCCCAAATCCTAGTCAGATTACATCTGTGGGGAAAATGTAAGAAGGGAGAACATGTTTGTGTAAGTATGTTTTGGTGAGAAAATGGGAATTCCTGGCTCTGCACCCAGAAGTTCTGGCTGTTTACCTTGCTCGCAGGGTGTCCTCACGGAGGAATCAATGCCACAAATGTCCCTCGTGGGCAAAAAGGTTGCCCCTGATACAGATGTACATGTGACCCTGTAATTAGTATAAGTGGTCTAGAAATAATTCTGATGTTAACTTCCCTCTCTCAAGTGAAGCCTATTTAACAAACAGGATGATTTGGAAGGAAGACTTTGATCACCAGGAATGGATGTGTGTATTTTTAAGTCTGTGTGAGTTTTGTACAGTATATATGTCTTCAGAAGTATATTCCATCCCATTTCCACATTATGGATTTTTTAAAATTATAAACCTTTACATACTGCTTCATTTTCTCAAAGCCACCAATCTGTTTATTAAAATTATATCCCACTTTTTTCATTTAAAGAACTCACAGAGTTCAAAACAACTGGCAGAAACCAATAGCGTTCTTCTGCCTCCAGCAATTCCATTCCACACTGCAATTTGCCTTTATCAGGGAATACACCAAGGAAATTCAGGGCTTTATAAACAAAGCACTGAAATGAGGGGAAGGCCTCAGAAGCTCATACTCAACATTGTGGAAGCAGTGGGGCCCACACCACAGAACTAATGGGGTTCTACCTTTCCCACTAGATTCTGCCTAACAACATCAAAGGAAGCATGAAGAAGAGCAAAGGCATCGAACTATGCATTTTGGAAGGGCAAATCCAAAAGATGCATCTTGCAGTTCTTAAGGGAGCATGTCTTTTCACATGCACCTCTCAAAGAAACCGTTGCAGCTAGTGATGCTCTCAAAAGAGTCTCTTCTACAGAACTTAACACTTGAGTGAGACAACCCTTAGACAACCATTGAATTCCTATTCCCCAGATTCAATTTGCATCAAAGGCACCATATTTTTGAATATTTTGCAAAATTGGCATATATAAATGTATTTTCGTGCAACGCACAGATTTCTGAATGCATATGATTCAAATATACATTTTAATACATGTTTTGGCACTATCTTCCTTTTTGCTGAGAGCTGTATGGCAAAATTCAGAGAAATGAGGCATCCTGAGGTAGACGCTATCCGTTGGTTAGAGCCAGATGTGGATCAGTTCAGTTCTTTTTGAAATGCAGCTCAAACAAAAGCCTTGATCGTCAGGAGTAATCACAGCAGTGAAAATTAACAGAGCAGATAAGATAACAAATCTCCCTTTGCCAGCAGTGAATAATTGGCCCCAAGCAATCAATAGCAGCAATTTTACTTAATTGTATATCATCCAGTTCATACAGAGCTCTCCAGAGATACTCCAGCTCTTTACCTCATCCAACAACATGTCTCAAAATTTTGTCTGCTGGCGCAGAAGGGTGTTTCTTGGTGCTATGTCACAGCTCATTTTTTGGAATATTGGATCACTGCTTCCACTTTTAAGGGATGGGACCCTGATGATGGACCTCAGCTTCTAAGCCACCGCCTTAGATCAGGTTTTAATTTGTCACCCGGCCTTGTTTGACATTCTGAGCAATAATAATTCTAAGTAAAAGTGAAAAAGACATTTGGGCTGAAGTGTAAAGGGATTACAGGACAAAAATCCACATCGAAGTGTAACTTTGCTTTATGTTATTGAAAAAACCTGGGCATGATTATGGAATCCAGTAATACCTTGAGTTTAATACAAAACTTCTTTACAGAACTTAACATATTTCTTGTTAACTGCAAAAGTTCAACATGGTTGTTTTAGATATCATTGGTTTTATTGTTTTAATGTTTCTAAGTTTGATTACCTGTTGTAAGCTGCTTAGAGATTCCTCTTGGAATAGTTTGGTGGAATACACATGCAAAAGTAATGAATGAATGTGACAAAAACTATGTATGGTCAGAGGATAACCAGGCTGAGTATGGGCTGTCACTCAGACAAGGGTTATTGCTGAAATGTGGGGTATCATGTTGTGCAAATGCAGGCACCATCTTGTTCAGCCTCTGCTGTTGCCAACACCATCCCTCTGCAAAAGGTGTTAAGGAAACGGACCTCCTTTACCTGCTGCTGTATGAGATTTCCAGTTGGGGGTGGGGGTGGGGGTGGGGAAGGACCAACATTTGGGGTTTGGCCAAACTCCTGCTATTGTTAAGTTGACATTGGTGTAATGTGTGACTTGCCTCTGTTTGGCCTGGGAATGGTTTGGGATCAGGAGATGGTCTCTTTGGTGCATTGCTTCCAGTTCAACCTTTCCATTTGAACTGGTTTTCTTTAGTGCTTCTGGGGAATCTTGAAACAGCTAAGAATGTCCTGGAGCAGGTTCTAAACGCTACTGCTATGCTGCCTGAACAGATGATATCCATCTTTTTGTATGGAATGCCCTATCCTGGATGATGGACCCTAAGGTCATCTTCTGGAGGTCTGTTCTTTTTTGTTTATATGTTCTTTTTAACTTTGTTAATCACCCAGAGATGCTTTTGGCTATTGGGAGGTATAAAAATGAAATAAATAAAATGCTGCTGACTCAAGGGAGACATGCCGGAGAGTGGGGATGCACTCACTCGGGGGCCATGTGCAGAAATGGTCAACAAATTAGTTCATCTGTTGCACAGCACATATCTGAAATGGGTTTGTTGGATTGATTCTTTTTGGATAGCAAAAGCAATCACATTTTGCGCAGGAAGCGAAACAACCACTATGAACTGTAGGAGCAGTTCTGTGAGCCTCCAAGAAGGGTAGTTTCCTAGGAAGAAAATGAGAGTGAGTTGAACTGGATATATTTAATCCACTTCAAATTTCTTTTGAATATCATACTAACATATATGTGAGGTTTGTTTGCAATTTAGTCATGGTGAAGCCGGACAGGAGGGTGGGGCAAAATTATTAACCCCTCCTAAACCTGATTCCTGAGTGACTTTTAATTCCACAGTACAATAAACATCTGCCTATCATAGTGACACTTGAGCCTTTGTGAGATTTCAGAGGTCTGGAATGCTCTGATTCAGCGAAAGGGCCCAGTGACTTTCTGAGCAGGTCTTTGCTCGTCATGCCAATAGGCTCCCTTCATTGAGGCGGCTCGATGGAGCAATACTGCTGCCAGGTGGACCTCGGAGGCGAAGGGTTAGGGGCCACTGGGGGCCACCACCGAGCAGGGGGGCCACCACCGAGCAGGCCTCCTTCCTGGATACAACTTCCCAGCCCTCTGTTGCATCACCCAGCACAACGGAGACCACGGTGAATGCTGGCGGGAGGGAACATTTTGTCCTTCGCGTCAGACAAATGTACATTCACCTGACCATTCTAGAAGGGCAGTGTGTGTTTCGCACTCTCATCTGTTGGCACTTTTAAATGGGAAAGCAGAAACAGCAGCAATCACAAGTAACAGTAAGGTGGACTCATCCCATGGCAGGCTTTCAGTGCTGTGAAGACGGCCACAAGCAGCAGGAAACTGTATTGTCATTTATTTATGCCATTGTAGGGCATAAATAATGAGGCGGCATTTAGATTTGCTGCCTCAGAAACCCCATGGACCATCATGTACTATATTCAGGGAAAAACAACCATAAAATCAAACACCAGAGAGAAAAGTGTACAGAGCCCTAAACAGGGAAGAGACGACATCTTGACTTAGTGGCATTCGGCAATGGAAGTGGAGTTTTCTGCCTTGGGTATTGGTGTAGTGGTTTAAGTAATAGGATCTGCACTGGTGATGTGGGTAATATGACAGGGGTCTCTCAGGATGTACTGGAACAGCTGTTTTGCACATGTACCAAAAAGGAAAGCTGTTGCTTGGCAACCCAAACAATGCCGAGGCTCTGAATGTAGCTCCTCCCTCCATTGGCTTGGGCTTGGTATATTTATTCATTCATAGCTCAGTGAATGGGGATGCATAATATTAAATTATAGTCATTTGGGCTCTTGGGAAGAAAAAGAAAAGTAAGAATTACATAGCCATTGTCTCAGAAAAAGCTAGATGACTCCTCCTATATGTTTGGCACTCAAGGGCTGGACACTGGAAATGGGGTAGGAGTCCAATCCATCAGCCACAACGCTAGAAAGTCACATTGGCATAAAAAAGTGATGTGATCCATTAAAATATTCTGAACTGATGGGGATAATTTCCAAGTTGAAAAGCATAGAAAGATCCTTAACCCATCAGCAACATATGTCCAGACTTTTGAAACCTAATCACTTCAGAGCCCAACTATTCTGATTTCTTTGTCTGCTTTTTGCAAAGCTGTATCATCAGGACATACTGAAAGCAGACTAAATTCAATTTAGATTATTTATTAATACATGTATAAAGTAGAGCAAGTAGATTTAACTGGATTAATTAAAACATAATTAACTAGATAAATTGTCATTTCATAAACTTGGTAGTGGAAGATCTAGTAGGTTGTGCTCTCAAAGGCTCTTTTGCAGGGGATTAGAAATCTGTCAGAAGTGACAGAAGTGGCATAAAATGTTTTAATAAATAATAAATAATAAATATTGATTATGTATTTATTTATTTAGGAGGCTTCTATGCCGCCCCATTCGCCAAAGCCTCGGGGTGGCTCACAATAATAAATAAATAAACACAATATAAAGACAATACAATTTGAGTCAGCCTGGCCAAGAATAAAATAAATAAATAAATAAATAAATAATATTAACAATTGAAATAACGTTTGAATAAAAAGGTCTTTGCCCGGCACCGAAAAACAAATAACGACGGCGCCAGGAGGACCTCTCTGGGGAGCGCATTCCATAGGTTGGGCGCCACCGCAGAGAAAGCCCTCCTCCGAGTACTTACCCTCCTAATTTCCTTCACAGAGGGTTCCCGGAGAAGGGCCTCTCCCGCTGATTTCAAGTTCTTTTTTTTTTTTTTTTAATTCCTCCCCCTTTTTTGGCAGAAAAAAACCCATAAATACAAAACTTCACAACAACAATAATAAAACATAACCACAATACAATAATTAAGAAAAGAATAAATGATAGAGTTCACCCACCACCCCGGAGACCAATACTACCACCATTCACATACTATAACAATTAATAATATATAATATACTTCAGCTATACCCATATCCCCTCCAGAAATTCATACAATCTTGACTGGGTTTACAGCCTTTGCCTTCTATCAGTACTGCTTTTACAAAATATTCCCAAATTTCATTACATGTATTTGCTTTCATTAACCTTTTTTAAATTTTTATTTCTGTTGTCAGTTTATCACTAATTACCATATTCCATATTTCATTATACCATTCATGCCTTTGCAAAGCCCAGATCTATTTCCAGGGGTGACCTAAGTTCTGTACAGAAACCTAAGGTGGCATCTCCTGAGGTAGGGGAATGTAGCTTTCAAGGGGCCCACATGGGACTAAGCTTGGATATAGACCAATTAATGTTATTACATTGTTATTAAATTATTATTTTCCCCACCAATCAAAATGTTTGTGAATGATAAATCTAGGGCTAAGTCCACGCATGATGCTAAGGAATACCTTTTCTACTTTGTGCCCCGTGTTCACACATTTGGGAGGCCACTCCTCACGAGGAGTCGGTGCGTGCGCCCATCTTCCCTTCAAATGACAGCACGTATCCCATCAGCTCGCTCCGTGGGGGAGCAATCCCAGCGTGCACTGCTCCTGCCTGGGCCACCTCCCCCACTGACCTGCACGCTTCCCTGGGATGCTCTCAGCCGGCCAGCACCTTTTCCCTGCTGCTCCAAAGAGCCCATGCCTGCTCAATGGAGTAGCATGGCAACCCCGCAAGGGCAGCAAAGCAGGGACCGGGCGGGAGTCCCACGCATGGCGGCCTCCACGGTGCCACTGTTCCCCCTCCCAGGGAGTGCCCCCAGCGCTTGAGCACTGCCGTGGCCCTTGCCCTCACATCGTTGCCCCCCCGTCTCTTTGCTGCTTCGCCGCTTGCCGTTGTGCCTGTCCTGCAAGGCCCGTGTCCCTCTGGTGACGTGTGTGTGCGTGAGGCTGGCATGGCAACCGGGGATGAGGGGGTGCGGGGTGGAGCAGGGTGCCTGAGGTGCCTGGTCCCGGCTGATCTTGGAAGCGGAGCAGGGCCAGGCCTGGTGGACACCTGGGTGGATGACCTGAGTCCTGGCCTGAGCAGGCAGCTGGACTGGGTGGCCTGCTAGGCCCCTTCCAACTCTATGATGCTACGATTGCATAGGGTGAGGGGGCAAGGGGACAAAGCATTAGGCATGGTGATGGGAGGCGGATAGGCATGGGCCAGTGTGCAGCAGGAAGGAGGTCAGGAAGCTCAGGGGCAGCCAAGCATCACTCTGCCATTGCTGGGCATATGGATCAGTGGAAAATGGCAGCTGGACTGGCTGGGGCTGCTCTTGCTACCAGACTTACTGACTGAAATGGGGAAACTGGAAGCGCATTGTAACCAGCTTCCCATGTAACAAGAAGCAGTGCTAAAACATGGAAACCTTAGAACAGGGCGTTGATTCTCTGCCGTGATTCATGGTAACCAAATAACCCATGTTTCAGCATGCTTCTGGGAATTACTCATAACGATCAGCCACTTCTGCCGTGGCTTGTCATCATGTATGACTGCATTCTAGATGTTGAATCATCCATGTATGTTACAGCTGAAATGGTTATATCTGTCTGTGTGGTCTTTGATATCATTCATTCTTACAGAATTGCAGAGGTTCTGGGAGGATCACAAGAACAAGAATAAAAGAGGTTATAAAATTAAAAAAACTGAAGCAGGGGAGGCTGAGACAGGTGTGCGGAAAGGCTGAACCAAAGTTTCTTTGGTATGGGTGCCCATGCATAGGTTTTCCCTGAGCAAAGGTGGGTGGAGACCTGCTTGAACACCAGCAGAACCTCACCATGGGTTTTCAAGGAACATGATATGTAACTTGCACAGGGTAGTGTTAGCTAGATGATATTTTTCTTTTTCATTTGCCTTTTGCCAGTGATTTGCCACCTTGGGGTGCTTTTCCTTTTATGCTTAGAAATTGACCAACCCTTTCCCCATTCTGTACTTTTTTCCGAATCCTATTTTTTTAAACCCTGTTTCCATCAAAGCCTGGACTTCATGCTTTGAGGGTAAAGGGGGAGAGGCTCACCAGGGCGTGTGCCTTCGGTGTGTGAGTTACACTGTGCTGCTTCAGAATCCAGGAGGCATGTGCTGTTCTGAGCAAAGCCTAGAGCACAGCTGTGTTCCCCTAAGGGGGCTGCAGAGGAGCCCCACGCCATAGATTCTATTGGGATCCCTGGCCAGCCGTTCCCAAGGGGCTGAGAGTGCAAGGGGCTGGCTTGGTTCGCTCTCAGTGGTACCTCTGGGCACCACTACTCCAGATGTGCCCGCAGAGGAGGTTTCTTGCAAGTATCAGGTCATGACACCATTGCACAGAATTGATGGTAAGGAAGGTGGTCTGGTGCACAGCGGCCAGTCGGCTTGCTTTTGAGAGAGGGGAACCCAGAACAAAGCCTCTGAACTCAGTGAGCATGGGGGGAAAGGCTGATTCATTCAAACCGAGGATGAAATGAGACCATCCCGCACCGACACTTGGGCAGCTGCCTGGGTCCCACTGTCCCTGGAGAGTCCAGTGGCACTAAGGTTTAATTTGGGCCTATTGCAGCAGGTGGCAGACAGTGCAAAACTAGCTTATAGCATTTCCACAGAGCCTTGGAACATGGCGTGTTCCTGCGGCAGCCAGGAAAGCAACATGGTAGCTCACAGATGCTTGCCACTGACACTGGGAAAGCTGTTAGCACGCGGGGCTCTGGTGCAGGAAGTCCCAGTGAAGTGCGAAGACCCCACACCACTGGGGCTGAGCCTTTGCTGGACTGCAGGGTAGGTATGCTGTAAAGATGGCATGATTTTTCATATCCTAAACCTCTCATAACTAAAAAAAAAGAGTAGTGCATCTGTTACCGGCAGTGTAAAGGCTGTACCTACACTACATAGGTTGACTGAATTTCTCGAAAGAAGCTGTGTAGGAGTCCCACCATGTTCTAGACTACAGATCTCATCGTTCCTGGCTATGGCCCATGTTGTTTTGAGGTAGTGGGAGCTGTATTCTAAATCAGATGAAGGGATTAAGTTAGGGAAGGCTGCTGAACAGTATAACAATAAAAGACTGTTGTGGAAATTTAGCAGTATAAGAGCTCATGCTAAGCAGCTCTTGCAGATGGAAGTTGTGTGCCACAAATGAGTCTTAGGTGGCTATTTTCAAATGCTTGGAAAATTCTTCGCCCTTCTATCAGGTTTTCATTTTCACTTATTTTTTGCAAGCAACCTTTGAAAAATGTTTGTTTCTCTCCCTGTCTAATAGCAAATAGCAAATGAATGGGGCCATGGCAAAATGTTAGTGCTCTATTAAAATGACTGACTGTAATTTGTGAAACAACCTTTATTAGGTATTTTATTGCTTTCAGAAACTCTACATTTAGTACAAACTATGCAATAAACATAACTTTTGGCAGGTGCTCAGTGAGATAAACATATAACTCAAAACTAGCCTGAAAGGATACTGGCTCATTTAAAGCTAATCATGGCTGTGAAAGGAAGATGAGAGATAGAGAGAGAGATAGCTAGATAGCTAGATAGCTAGATAGCTAGATAGGTAGAAGCATCCTCAGAAGGCATGCTTTTCACACACGTCATTTCACATGCTACATTTATACAAGTATGAATAATGCTGTTGTTAGTGATGCAACCAGATCAAAACCAAAAGGAAACCTACAGGCTTGCATGTGTAGAGGTGAAAGGAAATTCCACTGCTGCACAACATATGTAGTTGGAACACAGAATATCAGAAATATGAACGAAGGCAAACTGGAAACTAAAGCAAGATATGGAATGGCCAAACATTGCAGTACCTGGTGTGAGCAAACTAAAGTGGACTGGAATTGGACATTTGCGGTCAAAGTGTTTTAACTCTGGAAATCACAAAAGAAATGGAGTGGCTTCAATGCTGAGGCAAGATTTCGCATAGACTGTGCGGGGCTACAATGCAAAAGCTGAATGAATTGTATCAATCAGAATTAGTGGAAAACCTATCAACATAACCGTAATTCAGTTCTACACTCCAACCACGACACTGAAGAAGAAATTCAAAACATTTGTGCAAGTATCCCAGGAGATATTGTTAGCACATTACAACAAGACAAGCTGCTAATCCTAGCTTACTGCAATGCAAACATGGAAACAAAGCAGAATCAAATGTTATAGGAGAATTTGTGGTAGAAATGAAACAAGAAAACAGCTCATTGAATTCTGCGACACCAACAGTCTGTTCATTGAAAATATACAATTTAACTGCTCAGACAACTGTACACATGAACTTCAGCAGATGCCCAATATGGAAATCAAATAGATTATGAAATTGGAAGGAGAGGATGGAGGATCTGTACTCTTGCTGCCAAAAAAAGGCTAGGAGCAGATTGCAATAATGACTATGCACTCTTTACATCAAAAATCAGAATATAGCTGAAAAAGACTGCTAACAGAAACATAGTGTCAAGAATAAAACTCAAGTAACATTCCTGAAGAATATAAAGTTCACAAAAAGAAGAGATTTGCATTACTCAACTTAACTGACTGGGAGCCAGAAGAACAGTGGACTGAAACCAGATACGTTTTTAGGGAAGGATGCCAAAAGACCATTCCTGGAGCAACAAGGAAGAAAAAGGCTAGATGGATGACAGAAGAAACACAGTTGCTAAGGTCAGGCAAGAAGCAAAAGCAAAATGGGACAGAAATAGACTCAGAATCCTGAATGCAACTTTTGGGCAACTATCACGTACAGTCAAAATTACAGTGAGCTGTGTGAAAAAATAGAAGAGAGCAATAAAAGAGGAAAAAGAAGAGACCTCTTCCAGAAGATCCAGGAAATCAAAGGAAAATTCAAACCTGGATTAGGAATGCTAAAAGAGAAAGGGAGCATTCTATTTTACTGGAAGAAAATAAAAAGGTAAAAACATACAGAAGAGATGAAAGACTGACAGGCTCCTTTGAAGAGGAATCCAATGAGCAAGAGCCTGCAATATTAGAAAGTGAAGGAAAAGCTGCTCTGAAAGCAGTTGGGAAGAAGAAAGCACCCGGAGTAAACAGGGTACTAGCAGAACACTCCCAAGCTGCAGAGACGGAATCTGTCTGAATCCTAACAAGAATACGCCAGCAAATACGGAAAATCAAACAGTGGCCCACATATTGGAAACATTGAGTATACATTCCAATCCCCAGGAAAGAAGAAGCAACCACAGAACCATTACACTAATGTCCCACTCAGTGATGCTTAAAGAGTTGCTACACAGAATATTATCCTACATGGATTGAGACACGCCTGATGTTCAAGCTGGATTCTGAAGAGGAAGAGGCACTTGAGATCATGTTGCAAATGTATGTTGGCTAAGGTATGGGCATGTGCCGATGAATTTCAGAAGATCGGTTTATGCTTTAAAGACTGTAGCAAAGGCTTTGACTGTATGTATCATAAGATGCTATGGGTGGTACTGAAAGAAATGGATGGACTTCAGCACTTGTTTGTCCTGATGCAAAACCTGTATCATGGACAAGAAGCTACTGTTAGGGCAAAATATGGAGAAACAGAATGGTTTCCCATAAATAAAGGTGCCAGACAAGGCTATGTTTTATCTCCCTATATATTCAAGCTATATACAAAAATATTATAAGAAAACTGGATTACACGTCAAGAATTTAATGCCTGCTATCTTTTAGTTTTGTTGGAATTGTTCGTAATTGTGTTTTTCGAATTTCCTTCTTTGTAACCTCCCACCCATCTTTGAGTCCTTTTTCTTTAGAGCTACTTGCCACCGGACCATACATATCATTTTTCTGTGTTTGCACGGCTATATTTCCCCTTTAAAATCAGGAACAGGTATGTTGTAGTCACTTTCCCCCAAGGTTCTCAAAACTTGTCCTTTATCCACTAAAGGATAATGATTTTTCCTCATACAATGCAGGCTATTAATCATTACTAAGTTGGAAGGTAGATCATTCTCTAGTTTCTTCTGCAATGCTTATCAAGAATTGCTTGGAGGGGCATTTTTGGCAGAATTTATCTCACAACAGATATCTGGGTAAAGTTCCCCTATTACTCCCATGTCACACTAAATTGGGAATTTGCTTTACAAACATGTCATCCTATTCTTGGGTAATTGATAGTAGACTCTGACTATCAAATTCCTTTTAGTCCTTGATTTATGTCGAGCCAGATGCTCTTGATGGAACCACCAGGCTCATCTTCTTGTATTTCTGTGCGAGGATAAGTATTTTTAACATAATGCAACACCACCTCCTTTCCTATTTCTTCTGCTCTATTTGAACAAGCAATGCCCTTCAGTTGCTATATTCCAGTCATGGGAGTCCTCTCACCCAGTTTCAGTAAGACTTATCAAGTTGCATTTGTCTTTATTGAACTTCATTTCATACCCTGAGCATTAGTATATAAACACTGAAACTCATGTGTTTTATTGTTTGGCTTCTTTCCTGTGTTATTGAAAAGACTATTTTGGGATGCTATTAAAGCTCTTCTCTCTTTTAGGGAACATAACCCTTCATCCACAGCTGCTTCCAAGTCCATGTCTCCCTCCCTGGTAAGATTCAGTTTAAAGACCTCCTGATGAACCTCTTCATGCTGAAGCCAAACACATTCTTTCCATCTCTGATGAAGTGCGACCTGTTCCTTGCTGGCAGTCTGTATTGCAAGCAGTGTAGTCAGTGGTCCCAGAGTCCAAATCTGCCATGCCAGCACCACCTTCATAGACAGATGATCACCTGGAGTGTTTTCTTTCCCTTTTCCAGGAACTGGGAGGATGGATGAAAAGACTGTTTGGGTTCCAAAGTTCTTGAGTTTCCTTCCCAGAGCCTCAAAATGTGATGTGATTTCTTTGTAGCTCCATTTAGTGGGATCCTTTCTGCTCATGTGGATTAGAACGAAGGGCATTGTGCCTGTGGGCATTAAGGGCTTTAGCCATCCTTCAGTTACATCTCTGATCTGAGTCCCAGGGAGGCAGATGCCTGGGGAGTCCATGGGTCATCACAACACACTTGGGGTTGAATTCCACACAACAAGGAGTCTCCTACAGTGACAACTCATATTTCATTTTGGTGAATTGACCTTCTGCATCCTTCTTCTTTTTTTTTTTTCAAATTTTATTATTTTCTCTATGAGTTTAAACTAAAACAGCGATTATTCCCAAGACATTGGACATACTGGGTTGACATCTTATTCTTATTACAATTAATAACCATATTCAGTTCTACATATAGTCCCATTTCTCTAACCAATGATAAAAGAAATTCTAAGTTTGATAGAAGTATGTATCTTCCTTCTCCTTCAAAGACAGAGTCAATCTATCCATTTCTGCGCAGGCCAGAATCTTTTTTTGAACCAGCTCTTCAGTAGGTGGCTCTTCCTTCCTCCAGTGTTGAGCAAATACAGTCCTCCCTTCTGCACCCTTCTCTTGCACAGGGCGCCTTGTAATTCTTCCTCTGCAGGCTGTCCTTTGGTCTCATCCTCCAATGGCTGAAAGAGGTTACTGAGCTGTCGTGGTTCCACTGGAGCAGAGTTTTTTCTGATTCTTCTACTCCAAAATGTTGCCTTTTTCCAGGGAGTCTCCTCTGCATTGGCCTTCCCCATCTCAGCAGTGTCCCTATTTACTACGTCCTGGCATTGCTTCTTTTTGTTCTCGCAGTATCACCATTCTGTCCAACAGCCCTTTGTTTTCCTTGGAGGGTGGACACCTTCCTTTCAAGCACTCTCACTTTTCCTTCTAATAGTGCACCCAACTTACATTTATTGCAGGTCTGCACCATGTTATTGTCAGGGACGAACAGAAATCTTGTGCACACTTTGCAGGTCACTACCACTGGAGAATCCTCTCCATCCATTGTGTGGCATCGAATAAGAAGAAGGAAATATCAGTGAGCTGCTGTTTTGAGCTGGTCAGTTGAAGCCTGAGTTCTCTACTGCTTGCGGTGACTGCAGCTGGGGGCTCCCACTGAGAAGGCCCTCTTCCTTACTGCTTTCTTCCGAGACTCCCTTGGAGGAGGCCCTTGATCAAGGGGTTTTGATGCTTATGCATAGAGTCATAGAACAGTAGAGTTGGAAGGGGCCATGAAGGCCATTGGGTCCAGCCCCCTGCTGTTGCAGGGCACCAAGTGCAGTATACGGGTGAATTCATTCTGGGAGACATGCGCCATCATGTATTGCAGTCCTGAACAATACAGAGTTTACAAATAAGAATCAGTACCTTCAGTTGGAATCAGGAAGTACAGCCAGTGTAAATGGTTCAGAATTAGTTTAATATGTTCAGACACCTGCTTTCTCCCAGTGTTGAGGATTCTCTAGTGCTTTACTAACCTGTGTTTGAAGCACATGAAAATGGGCATGGCTGTGTTTCTTGAACATGATAATGCACACAGATAAAAGGAATTTTCAGGCATCTGTGTGCTTCAGAATGTACTTCAAACCCCATGATTTTCATAAGTAAAAAAAACATTTTAGAAAAATTATTGGGGAATCTTGAAATGACTCGATGAGAATAAAAGCTGCTTGCTGGCCATGAAATGAAGTATCCTTGGAACTGATGGATGTGATAGATTACCATGAGATTACCATTATGGCTGGTTGAAACAGGACCATTCCACACTGCTGGATGGATTTGTAACTCGGTAATATATAGAAGGCAAACAAGTCTGATAAGTTATCTTCCCAGGGAACCTGCCCTTGTCAAGATGTGCTGGAACGCTGTACTGTTTGTAGGAAGCAGGAAGCTGCATTAATATTAACAAGTCATTAGTAGGAAGGGTAAGCCAAATGCTTTTGTAGGACACAGAGCATGCTAGATTCAATATATGAGCTAGATTATTGCAATTCTTTCCACCTGAGACAAAACATGGATCAACAAGGTGGAACAGCAGAAGAGTGGAAGAAAGGAAATCAAAGACAAATACTGTCATAAAAATTATGCATTCCAGAATAAAACAAACAAAAACAAGATCCTTGATGAAAGACTATTTCTGTTTTCTTTCATGCATATCCAGTAACTTTGCATTTTGTAAATTAGCAGAATGCTCTTTGATGCCAAGGAAGAATCCATTTTCCCACATCAGATTTTTGTCTTGTTTTGTCTTGCTTTTAGCCTGAGATGTTAAATAAATCATGATAGGAAATGCCTTTCAACAATGCTGAAGACAGTGAGGCCAAACAAAACGTACCTTGCACAGGCCGTATACACCTAGATTGGCAGAGCTTTCAGTAAGTTTCCTATTGGGAAATTTTGGCAGTAAATTTAAAGGGGATCATATTCTAGCATTGTGTCCCAGTGACAATTATGTGGCTCCAAAATATTTCAGATGAGGCATGAACTTCGGAAGGGCTGGAATCCAATACAAAATAAATAAGAAAATGTCCAACCCCTGATCCATGATAAGTTCCTAGTGTATTCCAGAATTAAATGATAACTTGAATTTTAAGCTTTTTATTTTTAAATATTTATTTATTTATTTGCTGCTCTGTGCCTTAAAACTTGAGGGTAGGAGATGAAAACAGATACGTTCCCACTAGACTGCATCCTGAGATTGACGCATCTTTTCCTGCACTTGCAATAAAATTATAGAAAAGAAAGTCCCAGTATCAATGTTACCATTTTTGACAACAACTTTAATGCATACTACAGCATAAAACATGGCTGACACAAATTTTTTCCAAAGAGATCACATCCAGAGCTTGAGAGACAGGAGAAAGATAGTCTCGTGGTTTTTAAAACTGACGGTAAGTGTTCTCATTCAGTAGAACAGGGGCGTCCGACCTTTTGGCTTCTCTGGCCACCTTGGAAAGAAAAAAATTGTCTTGGGCTGCACATTAAATAGACAAACACTAACAAAAGCTGATAAGCAAAAAAAGTCTGTGCATAATTTTCATGATATCTGCCACCACGGATAAGCAAAAAAAAAAAAAAATCCTCACATAATCTTAATTATGTGGCACCCCATTCAGAGAATCTTTTAAAATTGTCGAGCAAGTCCAAAGTTTGTGATCACTAATAGAGAAAATGGCATATCTAAGTTATAAAACTTCATTTATTTTTTTTATTTTTCATTATAAAAGTAAAAGAAAAGAGGGCAACATAAAACTAGTGGGATATTTGACATTGTGTTTGAGAAACTAATGGATCAATATCTGGTTTGATAGAAGTAGTTGGAATTCTCAGTGAGTTCCCAAGGAGCTCATCAGATATTCTGGTTCTAATTTCACTCTTAGCATGCTTCATTCTTGAAAATAGTTGCTCACAAATGCAGGTGCTGCCAAAAAGCAAAGACACAAATACGGCATAATTGTGAAGCGAGGGATATTTGTCTCTGCGAAGACAGGGCCTATAAAAGTCCAATTTTTTCTTTAAGTTGGATGTCAGATTGCAGCTCTGTGCATTCCATGTGAAAATTGGCAGGTGGCATATTTATGTTGACTGAACATGGGGTTGCAAATATACCAAAATAGTGATTATTTCCCCAGAAATCTTGAAATCTGTTTTCAAATTCTTGTATCAAATCGAAAAGCGAGGCTGCATATTTTTCGCTGTCCACAGGACTGTGTTTGGCCAACATGTCAAAATGGATAAAATTGTTTGCAACTGTCGGTTGAAAGATTATATAGCTGCATTTCACTCGCCAAGTCACCATGAGCACATCTAATATCTGATGGCATCAATTTGACTGTCTGCACTTGGAAGATCACACACTGGAAGCCGCAGAGGCCATAAGCCACACATGTGTACAGATAGTGAGAGCACAGGTACGTTTATTTTACATGACATTGCGACATGACATTGTGCACCCTGGAGAAGGGCATGATCAAGTTAGGAAAAAAATCGCAAAAAAATCTCGTTATGTTTTAAGTAAGTTTACGATGTTGTGTTGGGTGGCATTCATTGCCCTTCTGGGCCACATACGGCCCTTGGGCCGTGGGTTGGACACCCCTGCAGTAGAACTTCTCAAAATCCTGCACCTGTGGTAACCACCTAGGAATTGCCAAAAAAGAGGAGAATGAAGGATATCAAGGTGTGCAGCATGAACAGAACTAATATGCATAGATGCAGATTTTGAAATCATTCATAATGGAAACACTAGTTGAACACTTCCTTCTTAATGTTCTTTGTCTTTCACCTGGATCTGGACTGAGCAGTCTTTCAAACTTATGATGCTTTCAAAATAAAGGCAATCATCTGACAGCCCTTCGAGTATTTCAATTTCCCCTGGGGGCAGGGTCATTGTCCAATGGTTTTTCAGAGCTGGAGATTCCCCTCCCCTCATTTTTCCTAAAAGGGTTGTTTCTTCTGCTGTTACTGCAAGTGCTAATAGCAGCAATTAAGTCAGCATACCAGTTCACCAGCCCTTTTGTATCTTCCATGGGGCTCAAGGTCAAACATAGTTCTGGGAAACTATGGGGAAATTACCTACAGCTCCCCAAATAACTGTTGAAAATATTCAGTGAAAATTCTGCAACAAGGCCTTTTTTTTCTAGGTCTTTGTGGTGTTGATCAAAAGTAAATCTCAATAGAAAATCTCAGATATTTTCTCAGAATGCCTTGTGATAAATTTCAGGACAAATGATATCTACAATTGGATGTCTATGAAAAATGCATCCAATTCATATCCCGGTCCTCAATTCAGCCAGTGTATACATGTGGAAAAGCTGCATTTTCCAGTTGAATTGTGGCCTTATCTGGAAGATAGTTTCACCCTTTTGTTGTTGTTAGTTGCAGGGTTGTGTCCAACCCATCGCGACCCCATGGACAACATTCCTCCAGGCCTTCCTGTCCTCCACCATCCCCCGGAGTCCATTCAAGCTCACACCAACTGCTTCAGTGACTCCATCTAGCCACCTCATCCTCTGCCGTCCCCTTCTTCTTTTGCCATCTATTGTTCCTAGCATCAGGCTCTTCTCCAGGGAGTTGTTCCTTCTCATTGGATGGCCAAGGTATTTCGAGTTTCATCTTCAGTATCTGGCCTTCTAAAGAACAGTCAGGGTTGATCTCCTCTAAGATCGACCGGTTTGGTCTCCTTGCAGTCCAAGGGACTCGCAGGAGTCTCCTCCAGCACCATAATTCAAAGGCCTCAATTCTTCGGTGCTCAGCCTTCCTTATGGTCCAACTTTCACAGCCAGACATTGCAACTGGGAAAACCATCGCCTTGACTATACACACTTTTGTTGGCAGGGTAATGTCTCTGCTTTTTAGTATGCTGTCTAGATTTGCCATAGATTTGCCAGGATTTAATTTCTTGGCTGCTATTAACATATAATTTAGGTAAAGGCAGGCATGTCTTGTTTCTGGCTTTGAACTAAATAAGTCATTTTCTTCTAAGGTTGATTCTTAGATATATGAGAAGCAATTAGCCACCCTGCAGAATCTTAGATCAATGTGTTCTAGATCAGGGTAGGCAGACTTGTGGAATAATTAAAACAAACAAACAAGCAAAAAACCAAAAAACAAACAAACCAACAAAAAAAAATCTAGCCCAGAAAGTAAGATGCATGGGCTTTGTAAAAGCCATTCCATGTTTCATGGATTGTCAGGTGCCTTCATTTTGTCATCTGCTCATTAATATAATCAGGATTTTTGAAAATGCATTTGCATGCATTTGTGCAAATTCAGAGTTTCAGAAATTCACACTTCCAAAACTGGAAATCCCCTTTTCATATACAGTACCAGAAAATGTGTATTTTCATACTTTTAGATAAGGAGGAATGCACAGTTTTAGTCTATTTTATAGTTTTACATATTTTTCTATGACTAAATTTTTACGTCCACATGATCTGTATGACTCAGGAAAAATTTGTCCACTGCAGAATTCATGGATTGGAATATCAGAAATTCAAATTTGTTTGAGTCTGTTGTGGATTTCTCCAATATCCACAGCCTACAGACCCACCAGCCAGAGTTTTACAATAAATAATTCTTTCTTAAGGAATTTAACTTTGAGTATCCATAAATGGATGGGCTTCACTGTCCTTCCATTAAAAGCCCATCTCTGGTAACCTTTAACTTTGTTTCAGCAATAGTAATTAGCAAAAAGGACAAGTGATTCTGGTATTGCTCTACAGTTGGGAATTAGACATCCTTCATCTACTACAAAGCATCCAGATTTCTATGAGCAGCTTGATTCCAGGCAAAGGGAAAGCACATCTCGGTCTGTAGCACAGTTTTTTAAACATTCCCACACACCTTTTGATCACCAATTTGTTTGTGTGTGTAGGTGGGATGAGGGTTAGATCTTCCAAGCAGTTGATCTACTGCACTTTCATTTTCATGGGGAGAAATTTAGAAATTTGGGCCATTCTTGGAAAACAGGTTCTCGTCCTTTGACCTGGTTTTAGTCCAATCTCTCCACAAAGAAGGCACTACAAACTTGCTCAAGCAAGCTGGGAAATGAGGCCATCACTGAAGGTGCCACTGAAATTTTGCTCACTGTGGAAGCAGTGGCCAAGGTGGCAAATTTTGCCCCCTGTTAGAGTCTTCATAGCCCCCCTGCAGGCAGAGGTCAAAAGTGCAAGCAGCCTTGTCGATCCATATTGTTAAACCAGTACTATTTATTTTCATCTCTGCCAGGAGCACACCTTCTGTAAACAAAATGAGTCTCAATTGTCCAGTAAATACTAGGCCACTCCCAAAATGGTATACAGGGATAGCTCCCAGGTATATACTGTTTCTTCAAAATTCATTCCCCACCCCTCAGTGCCGTGTGGATTGCATCAAGCTCCGATGGAAAGGGAAATTCCAGGGCGGTGGTGGAGGAGTATGATGTCAGCTTCCTTGATAATAAAAAAAAGTATTAAATTGCACCCCTTCACACCTGGCTCCATTGTTCCCGTGCTTTGTAAATGGCAAAACCAAAGTGGCAGTTCCGCTTTAGGCACTGGGTGTTGCCGACGGTGACGCTCCACTGATGCTCATGGCGTAAGTGTTATTACTCTCAATGTGACCTTAACCTTTCTCTAGACGCCTTTTCTCTGGTCCAAATGCAAATAGGTACGATGCATGATTCTTCTTCTGGGATGGTAAATTAATCTTGGGCCTGGTTATGTTCCATCTTCCAACCCAACATAACATTTCTAGTTATGTCCCACCTTCCAACCCAAAGTTGACACAGTCAAATACTTTGAGTAGCAATAAAACATGCATCAATGCTTCTCAAAAGGACTGCTGTGGTAAAACACCAACAGTAATTCTTTAAAAGGGAAAAGGCCAAAGTGCAAGATATGCATGCACAGAGACATGGCAGGCTGCCCGTTGCCATGGGGCGCTGAGTTCCAAGCATGCCTGCTGGAGATGCTAGCTAGCCCTGTTTCTTTGGAATGGGGAGCTAAGTAAGTGTCTGGGTTTCATAGTGGCTTTGGATCAGCTACTGAATAACAACTCTGGCTACAGAACTGGTGGAAGAATGCCTGAAGTTTTCTGTTGATAGACATTTGAATAAAAGCAGCATGGATGTAAAATCCAGCATGAGCATAATGGATCTTTGGTTCTGTTGTGACTGATTCTGTATATTTACCTGACTTTTCCAGAAAGGCTGTTGAAAGAAAATAATGCTCTCGATGCATCTGCAAGCAGACTGAGGGTAAGGGCTTGCTACCGGAGTGTTTTAGTCGTAGTTGACCCGGGCTGGAAAAAACATTTTGTCTGCAAGAGGGGTATTTAGTAGAACAGTGTCCCTGTGGAGAGAAAATTCTTTCTCCTACTCCCTTGCAAAATTCAGAATGTTCTCATTTCAGCTGTAAATGAGTTCAGCTGTAATTTCCACTGTTTTTGGGTGCTCCTGGATGATTTTCTGCCACATTGCAGTTCATTAAGCAGAGGGACTGGGAGGCGTAGCTCTTGCACTTTGGTTGCTTAGGAAAGCCCTGGTTTTGGGTTTTAAGCACACGATGTTCCAAGTAGAACTAAAGAATGTACAAGAGACCTATCTAGGCATATGTGTCACAGCTGCTTCTGTTTCTACCAGCTTATCTGCTCTGATATCAGATTGGGATGCTTTGCCAAGAAGTGTGGACAAAAAATAAGAAAATGAATCCTAAGCTTCAGGAGGAATTTTCTAAAGTTTAAACCAGGTAAGCCTTGCTTACATGGTATGGGCTTTGCCTTGAGCTTGGTCTAAACCAGGAGTGCCATTTCACAGCTTTTTAACAAAAGCAGAGAAGTAATGCTGAGCATGCATATTTTACAGTGTGGCATGCACACCTCGCTGCAGTCTGAGGCATTCAGAACTACTGTTATTTTAGGAAAGCTGTCACATATTCATTTTATGTCCCAGGGGAGCAATCCAATCATGCTTAGACACTAAAAAGGCCTGCAAAACTCCTAGCTTACACTAGCAACTCACCTGCCTGACAACAGATGGAAATGAGTTCAGATTTCTATGAATCGGACCTGCAAATTTTGCAGTGGACCTGCTTTTTCATAGTGATGCAGGGTCTACACATTTGTAGACTATTTCATTTGGCGAGTATGCTATTTGTTTAAAAGTACAGATATGTACTTGCAAGCTTCCTAGAAACATACTAAAAGTCATAGTCCATCAATGAGTGGATCAGGGAATGAAAAATGCCTGAGAATCCACAGAATGAAGAGGGAAAAGCTTTCACAAAAGAGACCAGTGCCTGCTGTGGATAAAAATGTCTCATAAGACAGCAGTCCACTAACAGCTTTTAAGCTGGCAGGAAAAGGTACTTAAGTACTTAAGCTGGTAGGTACCTAAGTAAATGATTTAATTAAGTACTGAGACTCAACAAGGGAGTGATAAAGTTAACAAGTGAAGTCATAAACAACTAAATGGTAGCAGGGCACCCTCACTTGGATGCACAGCTTAACTTGGTGAGGTGGTATGAGACTGTCGGAGAAGCCAAGAGCAATGCTGCTGGGAGGCCAGATTCTCTCACTGGTCTAGTCTCCTGGTGGGTGAAATATTCAGAGGGGCGACACCAGACCAAGATGCAGGTACCCCTTTAAAGAGTGACATTCACATCCACAGACAAGGATGGATGTCCTGATCAGGACGGAGAAGGTTGGGAAGGGCAGCTACTGGGCAGCAGTGATAAATGAAAGCGAAATTGGTGGAGGATCATTCACAGAAAATGGCAGTGATACTCAAGCTAATGTTGGTTAGTACTGTGCAGAAGAAGGCAGTGGGAAATCAGTTCTGAATGCTTCCAAGTGAATCCAAAGTGAAGCAAGAGAGAGGGCCAGAAAGAGACTGCCAGGTTGGCAGGCACTCAACCAACTACTGGAGAAGAACAAAGGACGAGTACGAATTTGACACGAATTGATCAAAGCTAAAAGGAAGTCTAGTGGTTGACAATACAGTGTCTGGGAGGAAAAGAAATATGGAACATGAGAAGTCTGGATCAAGACAAAGTGGAGAATTTATTTATTTATTTATTTATTAAAACATTTTTATGCCGCCCCATTCGCCGAAGCCTCGGGGCGGCTTACAACAATATTGAATGATTAAACTTTGTAGTGAGGAACTAAAGTGAACTGGAATGGGAATGACAAACTCAGAAGAAGCAGAGTGGCTCTAATACAGAGGCAAGATCTAGCCCAAGCAATAAGGGAATATTATGTAAACTCGGACTGAATAATATAAATCAGAAAACCTATCAATGTAACATCATTCAAGCCTATGCTCCAACAACATATGCTGAAGAAAAAGAAAACAAAAATGTAATGTGAGGTTTCAAGAGGAAATGGAGAATACACCAGAACAGGCTATGCTGGTAATCATGGATAAAAGGAACGCAAAAGGAGGAAACAGGTAAGATCAAACGTTGTGGGAGAATCTGGCCTGGGGATCAGAACAGAAGAACTCAAAATTTTGTGAAGTCAACAATCTGTTTACAGCACATACAGACTTCAGGAAACTGATGAGACACAGGGACTTCACCAAATCAGATTGCATAATTAGAATTAGGGAGTGGAAAATCTGTATTCTCAGTGACAACACAAGATCAGGTACAGATTGTGGTAGTGGTCATGAACTCTTAATATCAAAAATCAGAGTAAAGCTGAAAAAGACCACTAACATAGGCATAGTGCCAAAACACAACTTAAGTAGCATTTCCAAGGAATGTAAAGCCCACATAAATCACAGAGTTACATTACTGAACTCAACTGAGCTTGAATCAGGAGAACTGAAACCAGAGACATTATTAGGAAAGAATGCCAAAAGATGATTCCTGAAGCAAAAGGAAAGAAAAATCCTATATGGGTGGTGGAAGAAACACTCCCAATTGCTAAGGAGAGGCAAGAAGCAAAAACAGGTGAGAAAAATAGAGTCGGCGTATTGACTACATGTTTCAGCAACTAACATGTAGTGACAAGAAGAACTATTACAACAGCCAGTGCAAAGAAATAGAAGAGAACTACAAAAGAGGAAAAACAAGAGACCTCTTCCAGAAGATCCAGGAAATCAAGGGAAAATTCAGACCTAGATTAGGAATGCTAAAAGAAAAAAGTGGACACACTGTCTGACCGGGCAAAGATAAAGAAAAGGTGGAAAGAATACACAGAAGAAAGATATAGAAGAGATGAAAGGATGACAGGCTCCTTCAAAGAGAAATACTATGGAGAAGAGCCTGCAATATTAGGAAGTGAAGTGAAAGCTGCTCTGAAAGTGCTTGGAAAGAAAAAAACACCCAGAGTAGATAGGATATCAAGAGCGCTGCAAGCTACAGACGCTGAATCTGTCCAAACTCTAACAAGAATAGGCCATGAAATAGAAACAAAATAAAGCTCCACAGACTAGAAACATCCAGTATACATTCCAGATCCCAAGAACGGAGATGGTACGGAGTTCACCAGTTGTTTGACCATTATGTTCCCATATAAGCGAAATGATCCTCGGGGTGTTGCATAAAAGAAATTTAGCCTATATGGGGTGAAAAAAGCCCGATGTTCAGGCAGGATTCCATAAAGGAAAAGGCCCTCAAGATCATATTGCAAATATATGAAGGGCACCTAGGAATTTCAGAAGATCAGTCCCTCCTTATAGACTACTGCAAAGCCTTTGATGGTGTGCATCTCAAGAAACTATGGAAGTTTTGGAAAGAAAAGGGAGTGCCTCAGCGTGTGATTGTCCTGATGTGGAATCTGTATCATGCACAGGAAGCTACTGTTGGGACAGAATATGAAGAAACAGAATGGTTTCTACGAGCAAAGACATCAGGCAAGTGCCTATTTCATCCCACTATCTATTCAATTTGTATGCATAATATGTCATAAAGAAAGCTGGATTAGGAATAGAAAAAGGAGGAGTGAAAATTGGCAGAAGATACATCTATAATTTAAGATGTGCAGATGACGGCATCTTACTGGCAGAAAGCAGCAATGAATTGAAATGACTCTTGATGAAAGAAGAAAGTGCAAAGTCAGGACTGCAGAACTACATCTTACTGCTAAGAAAAATAAAAACTTGACTACAGAAGAATTAGACAACTTTCCTTTCAACGCTGAAGGAAGGCTAATTGTGAACGGTTATGCATACTCTGGCTCAGCCATCAATTCAAAGTGGGAGTATGGCCAAGAGATTTGAAGAAGAGTAAGATCACCCATACTCTTGTATTCCTGATAACTATGCATGGGTGTGAAAGCTGGACAGTACAGAAAGCTGATGAGAAGAAGAGTGATGTGTTCAACACGGGCAGCTGGCAGAGAGCTTTGTGAATAACCTGGCCTGACGGAAAGACGAAATGCATGGTGTTATCCCAGGGACGTTCAGGGTACAATACACCTCGAAAGGAGATACTTGCCTTCTGGTTAGGATCTTTGTGCGTGTTTAGTTGCAAAGTTGAACCCAACCCATCATGACCCCATGGACAACATTCCTCCAGACTTGCCTGTTCTCCACCATCCCCCGGAGTCCACCCAAGCCCACACTCACTGCCCCAGTGACTCCATCCAGCCACCTCATCCTCTGCTATCCCCTTCTTCTTTTTCTGTCAGTCATTCCCAGCATCAGAGTCTTCTGCAGTGAGTCCTTCCTTATTAGGTGGACAGACTATTTGAGTTTCATTTTCAGTATCTGGCCTGAAAAAGAGCAGTCAGGGTTGATCTCCTCTAGGACTGGCTGGTTTGATTGTCTTGCAGTCCAAGGGACTCACAGGATTCTCCTCCAGCACCACAATTCAAAGGCCTCAATTTTTGGGTGCTCAGCCTTCTTTATGGTCCAACTCTCACAGCCATACATTGCAACTGGGAAAACCATAGCCTTGACTGTATGCACTTTTGTCAGCAGGGTGATGTTTCTGCTTTTTAGTATGCTGTCTAGATTTGCCATAGCTTTCCTCCCCAGGAGCAAACATCTTTTAATTTCTTGGCTGCAGTCCCCATCTGTGGTGATCTTGGAGCCCAGGAAAATAAAATCTGTCACTACTCCATTTCTTCCCCATCTATTTGCCAGGAATTGAGAGGACCGGATGCCATGATCTTAGTTTTTTTAATGTTGAGTTTCAGGCCAACTTTTGCACTCTCCTCCCGCATCAAGAGGCTTTTTAGTTCCTCTTCACTTTCTGCCATTAGAGTGATATCATCTGCATATCTGAGGTTGTTGATATTCCAGCAATCTTAATCCCACTTGGTGATTCATCCAGCCCTGCCTTTCTCATGATGTGCTCTGCATATAAGTTAAATAGGCAGGGCGACAATATACAGCCTTGCCAAACTCCTTTCTCAATTTTGAACCAATCAGTGGTTCCATGCCCAGTTCTAACTGTTGCTTCTTGACCCACATAGAGGTTTCTTGAGAGACAAATAAGATGGTCTGATACTCCCATCTTGTTGGGATCTTTAGCTGGTGTTCCACACACACTGCCAGAGGAGAAGGTACCCTAGCCTCACATTCACACAGATACACACAAAACTTAGAAAGCAAAGGGAAACGCTTAGAGCAATGCCATCTCAGCAGCAAACATTCCTGTTGCATCCCAGCCTCCCTTTCTGTTTCTCAAGAGGTGAAGAGCCTCCTGCCTAATAGCCTTATAGATGGACAGCAGCTAAGAGACAGAGAAAAGGGGCATTGCTCAGTAGACGCTCAATAGCAGTGCCTTGTAGAATCAAGGACACGTGTAGGTTCTTCACATTTCTGGCTGGCTGCCCACTCTCTGCTCAGAGCTGGCCTATCCCCACTTTCCAAATCCTTGGTTCTTGTGGGCTTCCCCCATGTTTGCATCTATGGAGGCAGCAACGCTCCCCTTGTTTCCCAGACTTATTCTAATTGCTCGACTGGGATTTGATTGCTCTTGATGAGCTTAACTATTGCTGCCTGCTGCACGAGCATGTCTGTTTTCTGCTGGCTAACTAGCGCCTCTCCTTTTGCATCTCTATTGACTAATCTGAAGTTGTAGCTAATTGGCCCTCAGTTTCCTAGAAAAAAGCACCAAGGTCTTCCAAGGTCTTCCATTCTTCCCCTCTCCTATTTAAAATCATAAACCAGAACATTAAATGGAATAAAAGGTGAAAGTATTTAAACATGAGCAATAGAAGTATAGAAAAAGAATGCAGTGTAAGCTCACCAGAATGAGATAATTAAAACAGAGGCCAGTTTTTAGATAAGCTTGTACGCTTATGTGAAGAATGAAAATATCCAGAAAGACTTAATAAACAACCATCTTCTACTGCCTTGGCACTTACTGCTTGTGAGTTTGTCATATGCGTCTTATTTATGGCTTGTCCATTCTACTGCACATTAAGCCTTCCCTGCACATAAATCTCCAATCCGATCCCTCATTTTTGCCTGCAAGATTGTCTCCTACCCTCTGAACCAAGGCAGCATGCTTAAAAAGTCTACAATGCACCTTCTCATCTGGTTCCCATGGATCTCAGAAAGGGCCTCTCCCCATGTAATCCTCCCCATCCATCTCCTACATCCATAAGCACCAGGGTGACTATTTATTCAGTATTTATTCATTCTACTTCTCAAGCCCATTGCTTTTGGTGTCCTCTCATGCATCCAGCATCATGGTCTGAAATGCCAAACCCCCCCTGATTCTGCACAGAATAAACCCACCAGTTTCCAAACCTGCTGTTCTCCAAATGTACCATTCTTTGCTCTTTCATGCCATCATTCCTTTCAATGGGGAACCTGGGTGGTTCAGTGTCTATCAGTTTAGAAACAGGAAACAGGGACATGTTAAAACAAGTCCCTTAGAAGACCTCTTAAGTACACTGACATATGTACATTTGCAAATTAAGAGTTTGCTTGTTTGTTTTAAATAGCCATGAGTTTGGTGCATAGTGTCGAGATACTAGCTTAGAACAAATTGAGGAAGAAGAAGAAAGAATTTGTCTGTTTACATTTGTAACTGTTTAATGTCCAGATGGACTTATTTATTTGTTTATTTATTTATTTAAAGTATTTATATGCCATCCTGTCACGAAAGCCTCAGGATGGCTCACATAGATAATACAATAAAATAAAACATAGATAAAATTATCAACCCACACTGGCTGCAATAAAAACATATAAGGCATGATATTAAAACTTATTAAAATATTGCTGAAATAAAAAGGTCTTAACCTGGTGCCAAAAAACAAATGAGGACTGTGCCAGGCGGACCTATCTGGGGAACGCATTTCATAGGCGGGGTGCCACTGCAGAGAAGGCCCTCCTCCAGGTACTTTGCCTCCTAATAGCTTTCACGGAGGGTTCCCAGAGGAGGGCCTCTGCTGCCGATCTCAGGAGGCGGGAAGGCAAATATGGAAGAAGGCGTTCTTTTCCAGGTCCCAAGCCATTAAGGGCTTTATAGGTAATGACCAGCACCTTGAATTGAGCCCGGACTTCGATGGGAAGCCAGTGAAGCTGACAGTGGACTGGGGTTATATGATCCGCGTCAGTAACCTGGCCACTCTGTTTTGCACCATCTGAAGTATCCGAACTGTCTTCAAGGGCAGCCCCACGTAGAGCATGTTGCAGAAATCAAACTGGGAAGTAACCAATGCATGTGTCACTGTTGCTAGGCAATCTTCTTCCAGGTAGGGACGCAGCTGATGGATTAGCCTAAGCTGAAGGAAAGCGCTCCTCGCCACCACAGTCACTTGAGCTTCCAAGGACAACTCTGGGTCAAGGAGCACTCCCAAGCTGCGGACCCTGTCCTTTAGAGGGAGTGCAACCCCATCCAGGGCAAGGCCCAAGTCACCTCCCCAGGAGCTCGATCTACCCACCAACAGGACTTCCATCTTGTCTGGATTGAGTTTCAGTTTTTTGGCCCTCATCCAGTTCATTACCTCGACCAGGCACCAGTTCAGTACAGCCACTGCCTCACCTGGATCGGTTGAAAAAGTGAGGTAGAGCTGGGTGTCATCACCATACTGATGACTCTGCAGCCCACACCTCCTGATGACCTCTCCCAGCAGTTTCATGTAGACGTTAAACAGCAGAGGGGACAAAATGGACCCCTGCGGTACTCCATGGCATAGCTGCCATGGTGCAGAGCAATAGTCCCCCAGCACCACCTTCTGGAATCGGCCATTGAGATAGGAGCGGAACCACTGCAAAGCAGTGCCTCCTACTCCCAATCCCGCTAGCCTATCCAGAAGGATACCATGGTTGATGGTATCAAAAGCCGCTGAGAGGTCCAGAAGAACCAACAGGGACGCACTCTCCCTGTCTCTCTCCCTGCACAGGTCATCGTACAGGGCGACCAAGGCAGATTCAGTACCGTACCCGAGTCTGAAGCCAGACTGAAATGGGTCCAGATAATCAGTTTCATCCAAGAGTGCTTGGAGTTGTCCCGCCACTACCCGCTCCAACACCTTGCCCAGAAACAGGATGGTTTGGTGTGATGTAAAATTTAGCAAGCCATGGTTGGCAGGACCATCACTCCATCCCCAGAGCCAGCTGCATTGTGCGTTGGGGAAAGAGCTTGGAACCCCGGTTGAATGGATAGAACATGAAACCAGTCCAGGTGCTCTACACCAGTGTTCCTCAACCTGTGGTCCACAGACACCTGGGGAAGAGGGCCATGATGTCATCACAGGGGGTCTGCAAAGGCTTGAAGAAATGTTATGGTCCTTTGCACTTAAATCTTGAACGAATGAGGGAATGAATAAAAACAAGAGGGAATGGGAAATAGGACAAATCTTAATTTTCCATGCTTGTTTTGTAAAACGTGGCTTTTTTAACCTATTGCCTCAATTAAAAACAGTCAGAGGTATAAATTGGCTTTGAGAGTAGCTGTCTGATGACAAATAGCTGCATTTGGTATTTCTGCACAACCTGAGAAGATGCAAGTGAATGACTCTGGTAGAGAGGAAGCACATGAATTTTCTTGCTATTGCACAGACAATCAGAGACTGTGGGGCAGAGAAAGCCAAGGCAGTCATTGTCCTTGTGTGTGAGTGAGCATTTGGACTGCTTTCGTACTTGTCTTCATTTTCTACTAACCATTTGGTTATCGTTTGTTAAGGTGGTTTCTGCTGCAGTGGATTTCGTGACAGTGCATTTCGGTTTAGCCTCAGGATGGATCACCGGCTGAATGTGAAATGTCAAGGAACTGATGATGTTGATAAGGACACATCCTGTTCAAAGCAAAATGAGGCTTCCAGTCATTTTAAAAAGTATTGCCATTATAGCAAGGAATACTGTCAACTGGCTTCCTGAGTACAGGTCCTGAGGGCAAGCAACTACCACTGTGCATGTTGTGTTACAAGGTACTGTCCAACGAGGCTGGGAAACCATCAAAATTGTGAAGACATCTCAATACTAAACATAAGCAACGTGCCACAAAGAGTATTGATTTTTTTTCAAAAGTAGGGAAGGAGAGCTTTGGGAAAGTAAGAAAATGGGAGAAAAAAAAGACTACAGCTGGTTTTAAGTGAAAATGCAGTGAGGGCCTCATTTGAGGTTTCTCAACTAATAGCAAAACCTAGAAAACTGCACACTGTAGCTGAAGAACTTATATTACCTGCTGCAAAAATCATGCTTTCTGCATCGATCAGTGAGCGAGTTGCCAAGGACCTTTCCAAAATATCTTTGTCAAATGACACAATTAACGGGCGACTAAACAGTTTGTCAGCCAATACAGTTTTAAGTAAATATTTGATGCAGTCTAGTGCTTTAAATCTTGAGTTAAGTCTTGGTGGTCTCTGGCCACAAAAGGTATTTAAAGGGGATCCATGGTGAAGGAAAGGTTGAGAACTACTGCTCTAAACCATGGTTTCCTTGCTGGGTTCAAAATGTTAATTCACTTTGTTTATTTACTTTCTATTCGAGCGATTCAAAATCCTAACAGACAGCACAGTAAAAGTGCTACACTCAATATACCAGCAAATTTGGAAAAGTCAACAGTGGCCACAGGATTGGAAAAGGACAGTTTACATTCCAATTCCAAAGAAGGGTAATGCCAGAGACAGTTCAAACTACCGCACCATTGCACTCATTTCATATGCTAGCAAAGTTATGCTCAAAATCCTACAAGCCAGGCTCCACCGGTATGTGGACCGAGAACTACGAGAAGTTCAGGCAGGATTTTGAAGAGGGAGAGGAACTAGAGATCAAATTGCCAACATACGCTGGATCATGGAGAAAGCTAGGGAGTTCCAGAAATACATCTACTTCTGCTTCATTGACTATGCTAAAACCTGTGACTGCGTGGATCACAACAAATTGTGGCAAGTTCTTAAAGAGATGGGAGTACTAGACCACCTTATTTGTCTCTTGAGAAACCTATATGTGGGTCAAGAAGCAACAGTGAGAACTGGGCACAGAACTACTGGTGGGTTCAAAAGTGGGAAAGGAGTATGGAAAGGCTGCATACTGTCGCCCTGCCTATTTAACTTATATGCAGAGCACATCATGCGAAAGGCCAGGCTAAATGAATCACAAGTTGCAATTAAGATTGCAAGGAGAAATATCAACAATCTCAGACATGCAGATGATACCACTCTAATGGCAGAAAGTAAAGAGGAACTAAAGAGCCTCTTGATGCGGGTGAAGGAGGAGAGTGCAAAAGTTGGCCTGAAACTCAACATTAAGAAAACTAAGATTGTGGCATCTGGTCCTCTCACTTCCTGGCAAATAGATGGGGAAGAAACAGAGGTAGTGACAGATTTTATTTTCCTGGGATCTAAGATCATCACGGCCAAGAAATTAAAAGATCTTGCTCCTTGGGAGGAAAGCTATGGCAAATCTAGACAGTGTACTAAAAAGCAGAGACATCACCCTGCCGACAAAAGTGCATATAGTCAAGGCTATGGTATTTCCAGTTGCAATATATGGCTGTGAGAGTTGGACCAAAGGAAGGCTGAGTGCTGATGAACTGAGGCCTTTGAATTGTGGTGCTGGAGGAGAATCCTGTGAGTCCCTTGGACTGCAAGACAATCAAACCAGCCAGTCCTAGAGGAGATCAACCCTGACTGCTCTTTTTCAGGCCAGATACTGAAGATGAAACTCGAATACTTTGGCCACCTAATGAGAAGGAAGGACTCCCTGGAGAAGAGCCTAATGCTGGGAACAATAGATGGCAAAAGACGAAGGGGACGGCAGAGGATGAGGTGGCTAGATGGAGCCACTGAAGCAGTCAGTGTGAGCTTAGGTGGACTCCGGGGGATGGTGGGGGACAGGAAGGCCTGGAGGAATGTTGTCCATGGGGTCGCGATGGGTCGGACGCGACTTCATGACTAGCAACAACAAATACCACTCAATAGCTGAAGCTCTGTGGGCGATTTACAACAATTAATTATAGATTCACATGGAATCTGCCTGAACTGAATCTAGGTTTTTGCTACAGAAAAGCAAGTTCTAGCATTGTGTTGCTGCAGCAAGGATGATTGGTACGTGCCTGTGTGTGCACGCGCACATGCTGTACAAGATCAGGCACAAACCTAGAGAAGAGCAAATGCACATAAGACTGCTTAATATCACAGGGACTACGGCTTGCTAGAATACACAGTTTTCAGACATATCCACCACTGACTACAGAAGTTTACCTATTCATGTTTTAGATTTTGCCACTTAGCAGGATTTCCTTCATGAGCATCCTTCTGGGAAATAAATGTTAATGTGCTTCAGTTTCTTAATAACTTCAACAGAGAGACTTTTGTGAGGAGTAGTCACAGTGAGCAAATATGTTAAGTAACAACGAGGATGAGTCAACACATGCATCTCTGCGGTAGAAGGCAAATGCCGTCTAATAAATACAAAAGTTGTGTTACTGTTAAATACAGCAAAGGACAAATATGAATCCCAAGCGGAGGAAATTGTTAATATTCTAGCACACAGGAAAATGGCCTGAATAGCTGACAATGCATTATTCATGAGACACAACCCTTTTATAATGATTCAGAGTTCCCATGACTACAGTATAATGCTAACTAGTGCCTGAACTTTGGGAACATATCTGTGACCTCCTATTTACTCCTTCAGTCCTTGTCATAACTGAAGGACAAGGCGGGGTGCAACTTTACTGCACGAACCAAGTACAACTGGGGGAAATATGGGAGTATCTTCTTATTGAAAGTGTGGCACACACTCAGCGTCTGCACGTCATCCTCAGAACTAAAACTATTAGGAGTCTGAATGACAAACCTAGTTTATTGTTTTTAGAAAAGCAATGTATATTTAGATTTTCAGAAATGTATTTCAACAAGGGAAAGCTTAAAGAACAAGAAAGGGGTCGCACCTGACCAAACTGTTTAGGACGACCATTTAATTTATAGATAACCTTTCTCTGTTTGAGGGGCTTTCAGTCCACTCTTTGTAGGAATCATGTACTCCATCTCCTTTAGTGGAATATTTGAAAGTCGGAGATTCAGAACACGTGGCGACCATGCTTGGGTCAAGCAGAAGTGGGGTTTTAAGCTAAAAGACCCATCTCCTTGGGGCTACGACTGCTTGTATTTATTCCATTGTTTAATGGTCTGTTTCTGTTTAGTGAAGCTGCAATGTAATATTATACCCACTTATTTGAGAGTAAGCACCACTAAAATCATTGGGAATTACTTTTGAGTACATATTTATATGATTGCTCTCCTTTTTTTACTTTGAAAAACAGTGTATTTATACCCTTTGAAAATGGATTACAGTCTAAGCAGTGCACTAACTTTGATCTGAACTAAATTTCAACAAAAACTATGACTTTTTATGAACTGGAACAATTCATGATGAGGTAACGATGATCAGGTGACTTAACACAACTTGTTAATTTTTTGGGAATCAGGGTTTTGACTTCGGTATTAGGTGACACTTAATCCTTTTTTATTTTCCTTTCATTATTTTCCTTTTTTTAGTTTATATGTTCAATTTTAAATGTTTTAATATTGTATTTTAGAATTTTATAAAATTTATAAAATTTTATACAATTTATAGTTTATAATATAAAATTGAGTGCTTCTGCAGAAGGATGGGATATAAATGCTTGTAGTAGTAGTAGTAGTAATAATACTTATGTCATTAGAATTAATATTTGGAATTGATTTTTAACATAAGCTTGAATTAATTAATAAAATATTTTGCTGCCTTAAACTAATAAAATTGGATGTAGTTACTCATAATCTTTTCTCATTATAAAGCTATAATTAAGCAACATTTTGTGCTGATTATTTAATCTATATTGTGAGTAATTTATCCAGCTGACTATTTTTTATCCTCTTTGAATGAATTTGCAATCATCTTTTATGAACTGGGAGATGAATTTGATTACTTAAACTTTTTCAGAAAGTTTACCATTGGTGGATCCATTTTTCATAGTATAAAATGTGTATATTAGCATTTATTAATATGTCAGGGTTCCAGACTCTCACTTAAAGTAAGGATTATCCCATGCTAACCCTGAGACAAAGGAGAAAGTGGACACACTTCCATTCCACAAGCAAAAAGTGACTGGATTGGCAGTTGAGACTCACTTTAATACTTGTACATAACTGGATATTATTTATTATTTGTTGCATTAATATCTTGCCTTTCCTCCAAGGATCCCAAGTGACATGCAAGATCCCCCACCCCTCCACTTTATCCCCACAAGTATCCTCTGAAGGGTTTTGGGCTGGGATCAGTGACTGGCCCAAAATCACCCAATTACTATTTATTTATTTAGTGTATAATGAGTTCATGACAAGAGAAAAAGCAAGTATGCACAAATATATACAAAACCTCTGCAGGGGTACAGCAGTAGCCTCATAACTGGTTGTCTAGTTCTGCTAACCAGGAGATGACCCCTGGTGTTGCTTCATGCAGATTTTCTAAGGAGCCAGGAAACACACTTCTTGGACATTCTTGCACAATATGTTTGATAGTGAGCAATGAGCTTCATGGATGAATGGGATTAGAACTCAGATCTCCTAAGTCGCTGTTGAGAACCGTAACCTCCACACCACACTCAAGGCAACAGACTGATGCAAAACAGTAAAACAGAAGAAGCAAAATGTAAACAGGATGCCATGGTATACGATTGAGTTGAATGGCTTACTTGTCTAGCGTTATAGAGGCCTTTAATGTTATCCTGAAATAATGTATTATTTTGTCCAGTCATATTTATTCCCAAATATTTAACTGGGTTAGAGGTTATTCCACACCCTGAAAACTTTTAAATACTTTCTTCTTGTTTCATTAAAAATTTTGAAATAATTTTTATGTTCTTCTTGATTTTATAACCAGAAAAAGTTTCAGATTTGATACATTATATATTGCATGGATACATGTGGATTTAAAATCATCAACAGTATATCAACAGCATAACTTTTCATTTTATATTCTTCTCTGTCTACTTGCAAGACTTTAACTCTGGGGCCTTGTCTTGTTTTTGTAGATAAGACTTCCAATATAAGAATGAATAAAAGGGTGATAATGGACATCACTGGAGTGTTCCTTTTTCCATTTGAAATCCATCAGTTAATGCTTCATTTATTAAAATATTTGCATGTATCCAAATCATGAATCTTGGACCACAATTTAGGTATTGAAGAGTTTCCAATAAAAAGATCCAAGGCACCTTGCCAAACACTTTTTCAGCATCTAAAAACATGAATGTGGCTTTCTTCTTTTTCTTCTTGACAAATTTGATTGACAAATTTTATTAATCACAAAACAGACATTAATCTTCATGAATCTATTTGGTACAAAGCCAGCCTGATCTGCATGAACCTGTTTTGTTAGGCATTTTCATAGACTTTCTGATATTATTGATGTAAAGAGTTTGTAATCCATATTTAAAAAGGTAAAAGGTAAAGGTTTCCCCTTGACGTTACGTCCAGTCATGCCTGACTCTAGGGAGTGGTGCTCATCCCCATTTCCTAGCCGAGGGAGGCAGCGTTTGTCCGCAGACAGTCTCCGTGGTCGTGTGGCCGGCATGACTAAACACCGAGGTGCACAGGACACTGTTACCTGCCCACCAAAGTGGTACCTTTTAATCCATTTTCGAACTGCAAGGTTGGCAGGAGCTGGGACGGAGCAACGGGAACTCACTCCATTGTGCAGATTCGAACCGGCGACCTTTTGATCAACCAGCCCAGCAGCACAGCGGTTTAAACCACTGTGCCACCTGCAGTCCCCTAATCCATGTTTAATAGGCCATTAATGTTGATCTCTTTTTTATCATATGGATTAAAGCTATGTGCTCCATGCCTCAAGCAAGAATAATCGTTAACAGGCAAGTTGGGTGGTGTGAATTGATGACCTGTAACAGCAGGGGGTTGGACTCAATGGCCTTTTTGACCCCTTCCAACTCTACCATTCTATGAATTGATTGATACATTAGTTTTGAAATGTGTCAAGGACAAGACTCTTTTGTTCCATGTGTTCTGTGCCTTCTCCTCTTACTATAGCATTCAAAGCCTCTGAGCAAATCTAAGATGTTCTAGTATGTTTCCTTTTTTTTTTCAGTATAAGTGAAGCATATGGTCTCATAACAGTGAGACATAAGCCAAATGTCTTGAAAACGGACTCCTAGGTGACCTTTAAAAATTGATTAAAATAGGTCAGTGACACGAAATTTATTTTTAAAAATTGGGTGACTTTCTGATCTGGAATTTGCAAAATATCTCTCAGCTCAGGGATATGGCATCAAAGAGATTTCTTTTTTTAAGTAGATACAAAGAAAAGTCTGGGCACTGCTGTTCTTTTGGTACTTTTACATTAGGAACTAAAAATGGCTGAGCTCGCTGTATGAGCTGGGGAGAATGCGGCATGCGGGGAAGCCCTGTCGGCTCTTGCACTGCATTCGTCACCATATGTGCCCACTGTCGCCCCGTGCACAGGTTGTGCTGCCCACTTTCATCAATGCCCCCAGCTTCTGCACACTGGACCTAAGCAAGGGAGACAACGAGGGAAGAAACGATAAGGAAATGTTTAGAAATAGTACCCTGGCCACTCCAAAAACAACGGTGAAAAGGTGAAAGTCTCACGCCACAGTCACCTTTCAGGCACTTTTCCATTTGGATTTCACTCCCAAATTGGGATTGACATTCCCCTCCCCATGTTCTGAGCACCCCCGTCCTCTCATTTCACTCTGGCCTCTGCCAACAGCTTTGGCTATATTTTCCTAATGTTAGGTGAGTGTAAATATTAGGCCCACTTGGAAGATACAGCATTCCAAGTTATAATGCTCAGTCCCTAAAGAAGAAAAGGGGTTAGAAAGCATCAATGAAATCCCATGGTTAACAAGCAAAATTAGCCAAGTGGCTGGTGAGAATCAGACCACATCTGAATCAGGGAGAGACAATGTAGAACAGGGAGAGTCAGAGGGGGAGAGATGTGAGTTCATCAGCCCAGCATTTTGTGGTCAAGCCAAATGAGCAGACCAATTAAGTGATGTCTGCCATTCCTGCCATCTGGCCCACAAACAGCATGAACCTCCTTGAAGGTAAAGCCACCCCCTTTTGGAAACAAAAGGAGGGAGAGGGCTCAAGTTAGAATCAACTACTGATGCGTGCAAGGGCAAATTCCACACAGAGCATTATTTTGCTATATGCTACTTTTTAGTAACATTTTTATTACTCACACTGTATTGCAAAGCTAGATCCCAACTGGCCAGCCTAGTTCAAAAAAGACTGTATTTTAGAAGACTTTTCCCTTGATCTGCTGAAAAGGGGAAAGGGGAAAGAAAATCTCATGGCAGCTTTATTCCAATCTCCTCTCCTTTGGCAGTTTTCCAGAATCATTATGGACGAAATGGTTAAGGCAATCATTTTAGAGAACAGTGCATTATGGGATCAAGTGATTTGGCTGGCTGTTGCCATCACGTCTCTTCAAATGACTTGAATCAATAAATCTACCTGCAAAGGTATCTCCAGCCTCCAATTCTAGCAACCCTGAAGAAAATGTCCTGCCAGGTCTCCAGAAAAGTTTGAGGGTGATAATTTTCCAAGCGTGTGAGCTCAGGTAAAACTCTACATGTGACTCAGGCTGGAAGATTTTTCAAATGAATAAATGTGGACTGGTTTTGTGATCAACTTACTGCAGGGGAATGAGTGACAGCATGTTGGGTAGCTAATGACCCCTCGCTAGCTGATTATCAAGGACTTGTGGGTGCAGCGGTGGCATTTGGGGGGGAAGGGCATTCAGTGGAAGCAGAGGGCTACCGGTGAGATCAGCTGTCTTCAGCCAGGCCAGGATGCTGTGCCCCAGCACGTCTCTGGCTGGAGATGAAGGATTTGTGGTGGAATGACAGTGGTGCTGGCCATGACATGGCACAATACTTGGAGGCCTTGAATGATGAAACTTGGGAAGAACTGACTTGGGAAGAACAGCTCCAAACTCTCGCCCGTTTGTTTCAGCTGTGCAAATTGACTGCAGGCTCAAGGCACAAAGACAAGCTCACAAGAGTCTGTGCGCTGACATCTCAGACTGAGCATGAGGCATTATCTCCTTGCAAAACATGGAGGCAGCTACCCATGTTGCCTCCATGCAGCATGACCCTGCAAGTATCACTCTCAGAATTTAACCCTTTCCAAGAAAACCACGTTATTTTGGGACGGGTGCTCCTGGCAATTAAATCTGCTTTGGAAATTTGCAGGTGTTTACTTGAAGTGCCTCAGCATCCCACTGATATTCATATAAACCATAAAAATGTAGAGCATTCCAAAACTATGAAATCAATGCCCAATCCACTGGGCTTTGTCTCCCCCCCCCCCCCCCCCGCTTTCCCTGTCACATAGATTGCAGCTTCTTGGAATAATTTGTAGGCACCCTCTTCCATAAATCTGAATTTCAGCCACCTCATTCTTTGCCCAGAAAGTTTGGCTTCTCCGAGTGCCTCCCAGTCATAGCTCCACAAGTGGCATTTAGGTGAAGCTGGCAACAGATCTCTCTCTTCTTGCTAAATGGCCTTTTATTACTTACAAGGTGTATATGTCCCCTTTCAGCAACTGTGGGAAAAAGGATTGCATCTGTGTCACAACTCCCTTATAGCAGGGCCTTTGGGATTTTATAAAACTTTGCACATGATCACCTCTGATTTTTGATGGACATCAGAATGTCAAAACTTGTGTGTGTTCTGGAGTTGTGTGTGTTCTGGTGTTGTCAGTGCACAAAACAATGAACTGGAAAGCTGGTGAGGTTTCTACAGCCTGCTGTTCCCCCAGGGCATGGGAAATCCTGTCATTGTATTTTATCACTGACATGACTTACTTACAGGCAAAATGGCTATTTTGGTGGTGGTGGGTTTGTTCCCAAAGAGGGCCCATTTTATTCCCTCTGCCCAGAAGACTGCAGAAGTCATTTGTGCAGCATGTCTTCTGCTTACACGAATAAGACATCTCAAATCTTGCTGCTCAGTTTACAACGCAATTTTGGTGAGAGCTTCTCTCTATTTGGGAACACGTTTGATTGTTCTCAGCTCAGCACTCCAAGACCAGTAGACGAGCACAAGCAGAGCACTCTGTGGAGTATTTGCACTGTTGTGTCAAAGTGTGACTTCAAGTTTTGCTGATTCATGCTTCCATCAAGATCCAACAAGATAGATCCAACACATTCCACCACCCATTTCCAGTCTGCACATCATGGAAATCTAGCCAACCTGCGACTGAGGGAGCCACCAGATTGAAGATGTTGCACTTGGGTTTCCCCAACTTCTGAGTCATGATTTGAACCTACATCCTACACTTCTATTTTCCTTGTAGCAGAGAACAATGTTCTGTCTATAATACAGTCTTTTCTGCTGACAGTGAAAAATGTCTGGGCCATTATTGGAAAAACTCTACTCCTAAGCCTGTGGCTAGAGAATAGCTGATCATTACCATCATCCTCAGATGTCTTTAGACACTGTATAAATAAACAAATTTATCAATATCGTTCATTGACGAACTGACTCCTAGATCCCAACATCTGGCTTCAACTCTGCCTTCTACTCTGAGCTACCTTTGGCTCAGTTCTGATATTACTGAAATTATTGTAATGTGCTTCATATTGATTCTGAACTATTTAATTTTCAAATGACAAATGCATTTCCAGTGACTTTTCAGTACATCAGTCTTCACGTACACTTGGAGAGAAGGTTGTTCGTGTCACAAAGGCATTTGGTAAGACTACTGAAAGGTTATCTTCATTCATCATCATCTTGCATTTATATCCCACCTTCTTCCACTTGTGGGGAATCCAAGGTGGCTTACACAGCTCCATTCTCATCCTCGCACTCTGGTGAGGCAGGTTGGGCTGAGAGTTTGCGACTGGCCCAAAGCCTCCCAGTTGGCTTCATGGCAGAAGGAGGACTAGAACCCAGATCTCCAGGGTTCCCCAGTCCAACTTTCTAACCACCACACCACACTGGCTCTCTTAACTGAAAGTAGAGTGCATCTTCTTTCTTGTGGAGTCTGGGCAACTTCCAGAGCACTAATAACTTATGGGTTAGACGCACATCTGGACACAAGAACAATGCAAGCAACACCAAGAGGGTAGCTAATATGTTCCACAAGATCACATAAGCAGACATATTCTTTTACCATGCTGGGAATTTTCACCTTTGTTCTCCGCGCCAAATTACCTCAGCTACTTTAATGAAATCTCCAGAGATCAAAAAGAACCACCACTGTATTTAGCTAATCAGTTAAAGAACTTCTAATTTCAGCTGAGTTTATTTTGCTTTGGTGCTATTGTTGTTGTTGTATATTTAAATATCCAAAGGTATTGCCACAAGCACAATGATTTAAAATGTAAAGATATCTTTGGCCTAAACTTTTCTTGTTTGTTCTTTCTTTCTTTCTTTCTTTCTTTCTTTCTTTCTTTCAAATAGAATAAATTCACTCTTACTATTCTTACCTTGACTTTCTTCCCCTCTGACCTATCCTAGAAGATGCTTCAAAAAGAATCCATTGTAAGCCATTGACAACATGGCTGTCTGGGAAATCCTTCTTAGCATGACCTGGTAAATAGGTCCGGGTTTAAATTCCTTGGACAGCTTCAGCCAAGCATTCCTTGAGACACAACTTTTCTCATGCACACTCTTACAAACTTGAGAACTTAGTTTTTAAATGTTTATTACATGTTTTAGTGTGTGTGTGCATAAGATATATATTTCTTGCCCATCACAAAAGTTCCTAGGGCAGCAAGTAATCAAATGCACACCTTAAAATCTATATTAACATCTAACGTATCTGTTTTATGTGCTGCTAAGTCATCACCAACTTACATATGGTGGTCCTGTGAAATGTCCAGTCTCCAAAATATCCTTCAACAGCATGGTTCTTGTAAATTCAAGGCTGTGGCTGTCTTAATGGATTCAAACAATCTCATCTTTGGCCTTCCATCTTTACTTCTGCCTTCCATTTTCCTTAGCTTGGTCATCTTTTCCAGGGAGTTTTGCCTTCCCATGACGTGCCTCAGTTTTATCATTTTTGCTTCCAAAACAAGTTGCGGCTTGATTTGATCCAGGATCTACCTGTTTGCCTTTCTGCCAGTCCAGGGAAGGAGACCTTTGAAAAGCTCTCCTCCAGCACTATTTTTCAGATGGTTTTCTGAACTGTCCAGCTTTCACATCCAGACACAACGATGAGGAATACAAGAGTGTGGGTGATCTGGGCCTTGTCCTCCAGTGAAGCATCCTTCCTCTTGGTTACCCTTTCTAGTTCCGTCATTGCCACCCTTCCAAGTCCTGGTCTTCCAAGTTCTCAAATGCAGTCTCCCTTTGCATTGATCATTCATCCAAGGAATGCAAATGATCCCACAAGTTCAATTTCTTCATTGATACCATTAAAGACAAGTAATTCTTCTGTGGTCAGGATTGGTGTTTACTCAGAGTCCTGCTTTTGCATTCTTTTCTCTCACTTGCATCAGGAGTCATTTCAATTCATTGCTGGCTTCTGCCAGTAAGAGGGTATCATCTGCATATCTTGCATTATTGATATTTTCCACCAATTTTCACTCCTGCTCCATCTGATCCTCGTCCAGCTTTCCTTATGATACTTTCTGCACACTAATTGGACAGATAGGGAGATAAAATGCACCCTGACACCCATACCTTTTGGGAGCCATTCTGTTTCTCCATGTTCTGTCCTAAGAATAGCTTCCAGTTGATGACACAAGTCACTTGGAGAACCAAGTCCTGAGGCACCCCCATTTCTTTCAAGACCATTCATAACTCCCCGTGATCCACATAGTAAAAGCCTTTGCTGTAGCCTATAAAGCACAGATAAATCTTCTGGAATTCTTGGGTGCCCTCCAGGAGTCAAGACTTGTTTGTGACATGATCTTCCTTTTTGGAATCTGGCTTGAATGTCAGGCATTTTTTGTTCTATATAAAGTAAAATTCTTTGTTCAACAACTCGAGCAGCTCTTTGCTTGCATGGGAAATTAGTGTAATGATCTTATAATTGCTGTACGCCTTACCATCGCCTTCCTTGTGCACTGGAATGTATACTGGAAGTTTTCAGTCTCTAGGCCATTATTTTGTTTTCCATGCTTGTCGGGGTAATCTTGTTAGTATTTCGACTGACTCAGTCTCTGCTACTTGAAATAGTTCTGTTGGTGCCCTCCCTGCCTTTGCATGCTTTATTGCTTCCAAGTGCTGTTGGAACAGTTTTCACTTCCCTTTCTAATATTGCAGGTTCCTCCTCATAGGATTCCTCTTCCAAAGGGTCTGTCGTCCTTTTATCTCTTCTGTACTGTTCTTCAGTATATTGTTCCTGCTTTCCTTATCTCATCCTGGTCAGACAGAGTATTCCCTATTGGTCTTTCAACATTTCTTCTTGGATCTTCTGAGAAAGCTTTCCTGATTTCCTCTTTTGTTTTTCTCTTCTATTTGTTTGCCCTGGTGATTGTAACAGCTCTTTTCGTCTGCATGTGATAGTCAATGGAGAGCGGCAACCAGCATTCTGACCCTATTTCTGTCGCATTTGTTTTCGCTTCTTGCCTGCCCTGACTGAATGTTTCTTCCATCTTCCATCTATGCTTTCCCTGCACTAGAATTGCCTTTTTGCATTTTCCCCGAAGAATGTATCTAGTTTCAGTCCTCAGCTTTTCAGCTTCATGACCCATTTTGTTCAGTACTGCAAATCTGTTCTTTATGTGGCCTTTAAATTCCTCAGGGATGTAACTGAAGTTGTATTTTGGCACTATACTTCTGCTATGGATCTTCTTCAGCTTTATTCTGAACTTCGATATTAAGAATTCATGGATGCCACCACAATCTGCTCCTGGCCCTGTTCTGGAAGTGAGTATACAGCATCTCCTACTCCCAAGTATATAGTCTGACTGATCTCTTTATTGGCCGCCTGGTGATATCCATGCTTACAATCATCTGATCCATTTCCTAAAGTATTCATTTGCAACAAAGAGATTGTTGGCATTGCAGAATCCTATGAGTTGTTTTCCTGCCTCATCTCTGAACCCCCACAGCTAAATGCTTCCACTGTACTGGATTCAGCTTCATTTCCTGCCTTTGCATCCCAGTCAGCTATAATTGCAAGCATGCTTTGCTTGGGTATGTTTTCCGTGCTTCATACTTCTCGTGTTCCGTGTTCCAGTTGCATCTGTTGGGCAATACTGGACTTTCCTTTCAGCTCTGTGCATATTGCCACTAGACTTCCTTTCAACTGCAGTTCAATGATCTCCTGGAATCTGGAGGGTCTGTTTGTTGGACTTTCCCTTGCACTTGGCCCTTACTTAGGAAGCAAGCCATGCCGAGGGGAAGGCCACAATGTTTGCAGAACTCTTTGCAGAACCAGCAACCTTCTTCGACAGCACATGCAGTACAGACAAAGACCACGTACTCTGGTTAGCCTGAGCATCACAGCCATTGCCTGAGAAAGATTCTCCACTTCATCTACCACTACTGCCCATTAGCTCCCCTTCAGGACCGTCTCTGCTCACATTCCACTGAAAATAATCTGTTCTCTTCCACTGATTCAATTCAATTCAATTATTTTTACATTTATATGCTACCCACTAATCCTAGGGGAATCGCTAGGTGCCACATAACTGATGCAATGGTTACTCTTAAGAGGGTGGATGAATCTTAGTCTGGTAGCTCCATTTGACCATTCTGCCTTGGAGATCAGGCTAGGGGGAAAGACCGACCTCCTCCCGGCATTGCTCTCAGCAGCTCTGGCCACCTCAAATACACTCAACATGTTAAACTATGCATCCAAGAGGAGATATTTAATATTACAAGTTTTTAAAATGCTGCAGAATTTGCAAGTGCTTGCACTTTTTAAATTAATAACGCTGGTCTACAAATTTTGGGAAATCATCGACCTCTGAGATAAAATGTGCTAATTCTTACACATTTTGATTAGATGAATTACAAAACAGGTGATAATGGTGCCGGTTGGCTAAAGTTTTCAAGTTATTTCACAATAAAGATTTCTACACAGACGAGTATATTTGCTTAGGAAGGAAGGAGGTGTCTAATGATCATGATGCCTCTTTTCTCAGCAAAGTATGGTAGAACAATGAAAATGGTACCATATGTATAAATTTATCTTCACTTTGAGACTAAAGATTATTACCTAACTGTAATTTATTCTTCTTTTATTGCAAGGTACAGTTGTCTTGGTCAGATCTACGCTTCATGGAGTTACATCTGGGGGCTTGTGGAGGTGTCATTCCCTAACATTTCCAAGAAACAGTTGCATGATATTTTCCCTCAGAAGCCAAGATGCCTCGAAACTGTGTAAAGAATGCAGATAACTTCTGCTACGTGTGTGGTGAGGTTACATTTGCATCTCAAAAGTGCAGAATGAGGGCTGTGGTAAAAAAGGCATGCCACTTATGTTTTGGATGCAAAATAGGGGAGCAGGGCAAGAGTCGGGCCCCTAATTCTTGTTGCATTACATGTGCAACTGATCCGCGTCATTGGCTAAACAAGAAGGAAAAGTCCATGCCTTTCGCAGTCCCAATGGTGTGGAGGGAACCCACCAATCATAGTCGGAGTTTCTCAGGAACTGCAAGGTAGATGATTATGAAAAAGTGTGGTGTCGTGGTTAAGAGCGCGGGACTGGGACTCAGACGATCTGGGTTCGAGTCCCCGCTCAGCCATGGAGCCAACTGGGTGACTTTAGGCCAGTCACAGACTCTCGGCCCAACCTACCTCACAGGGTTGTTGTTGTGGGGATAAGATGGAGGAGGAGATGTAAGCTGCCTTGAGCCCTTTGTAGGAAAAAAGGCAGGATATAAATCGAAAAATAAATAAATAAATAAATAAATAAAAAACAAGTGGAAAATTTGCTTAGGTCCTATAAAGCACTTGGTGCAAACATGTCACTGAAAATTCACTTCTTACACTCACATAGACTATTTCCCTTTAAACTGTGGGGCAGTGAATGATGAACATGGGGAGAGATTCCACCAGAATATCGCAGGCGTGGAGAAAAGATACCAAGGGAAATGGAGTCTGTCCATGCTTGCCGATTACTGCTGGAATCTCTCCAGGGATGATCCTACTGCAGTTCACAAGAGAAAAGCCAAAAAGTGCAGTTTAGATACTGAATAAAGATGGAACCTTGCCGTTTAATCTGACGTTAGAGCTTGTCAGTTTTTCATGCAAAAAGCATGAAAATGTTACATGAAAAACCAATAAATGAATGGAAAGTTATGTTATTGCTATCAATAAAAAGATACATTTATAATGATTGGTGTGGCACCATTCTCATTGCTACATCACATTTTGCGAAAAAGTTATGGAGCATAATCACACATCCTCCTCGTAATTTTGAATTATTTGGATGCAATTTTGACCTGAAGCTGCATCTTGGAAACTGGAGCCAATTAATACTCAGGACTTAATATTCCTTTATTAGTGGCCCAATTCAGGTAAAATTTAGCCACTTTCTCTTCTGAGGCTTTCCCCTTGTAGACCAGTATAACACACTCACACACATACATATATCACATAACAAACTAAAAAGATTAATCCATAAAAAGTATCCAGCCTCAATCGCACTCCAGAGCTAAAAAGCTTAAGCTGAGCCAGAAAAGAAATTAAAAGGCTTGAGTTCAACAGATCGGCCCTTCTTAAAGCTCAAGTGGATCAATACCAAGATGGCAGTCAGGCTGGAATCTTATCCGCTGTAGGGTGCATCCAGTTCGACCAAACCGAGCTTCTTTCTGAGCAATGCTGGCTCAGGCTTTGGAGGGCTTTTGGACGAGGCATGCTTGCTGGTCCCCCTCCCTCGGCGGCCCCGCTGCCTCGCCACTGGCACCCTCTGCTATTGCTCCCAATACTCTCTCTCATCATTGGTACCACTCGCTTGCCTGAAAGGAACAAGCAGCATTCATTACGGCAGCCTTCCCCAGCCTTGTGGGTTCCAGACAGGCTTGGACTGCAACACCCAGAATTCCCAGTCAATGCCCCTGCTGGAGGGGACTTCTGGGGGTTGGGGTCCAAATGCCTCTGAAGGCCACCAGGTCGGGGAAGGCTGCATTGCTGCTCCTCCAGTCCATCAGGCCCATTGCCTGGCCCAGAGAGGGACGCAGAGACAGGCAGGTCACAGTGATGCAAAGGAACCCGTCCGGGAAGAGTTTTTCCTTTCTCCCTCGCAGGCGCTGGTCACCAACCCTGCCTCTGATTAGCAGAGGATTGCACCTTTAAGTTACTAAAAAGCTTACTGTTACATATGTTGATCTTTATTTGCCTTTTTGGTTTCATTTCTTCAGATGGAAAAAAGAGTATTCTTTCAAGGCCATGCTTTTGTTACTGGATGTGAAATCTAGAATTTCTTTCCCAAGAAATTTACCACACAGTATCTGGGAAAGGTAAATGTTTCCAGACAGATTCTGCTCAGTGTGTCATCCATCACCTAGAATGTCAACCTGCCTCTTCCGGATTTGCCTCTATTCCTTTCGAGCAGATCTATTCCTTCCTAGTTGGGGTGGGGCCCCATTTGTGCAGAACTTGCCTTGTGATCATGGAATAGTAGAGTTGGAAGGACCCCTGCAGGGCCATCAAGTGCAGCCCCCTGCAGGTTAAAGCATCCCTGCCAGATGATCTTGAATGCCTCCAGTGTGGGAGAACCCACCACCTCCCTGGGTCATAGGTTCCATTGCCACACTGTTCCAACAGGACATTGTCCTGATGTTCACCTGGAATCTGGCTGCCCATTATTCCATGTCCTGCCCTCTAGGGTGACTGAGAAGAGATCCGGGCTCCCATCAACATGACCACCTGTCAGGGTTTTGATGAGTGCTCTCCTATCTCTGCTCAGCCTTCTCTTCTCAGGGCTCAACATGCCCAGTTCTTTCCATCTCTCCTTATAGGCCTTTGTTTCCTTTCTGCCAAGCACCTCTGTTGCTCTGAACCCTTTCCAGGTTGCACCTTTCATAAACAGTAGAGCCCAGAACTGGACATGGGACTCAAGCTGAAGCCTAAATAACACCAAATGGAAGGGAACCAGTCCTTCAGGTGATCTGGCAGCTATGCTTCTGTTAACACAGTCCAAGATACAAGCATTTACCTTCTTTGCAGCCGTATCATATTCAACTTGAGACCTACAACAGTTCCAAGACCAAGGTGTTCTCAGGGACTGATATCAGACTGACTGCTCTGTAGTTTGCCAGGTCCTCCTTTTCACCTTTTTTGTTGATAGGACAACACTAGCACCCTGCAGGTCATCTGGCACTTCACCTGTTATTACTTTAGGCTGCAGTTCACGGGGCCATGGAGATGTGAACTCCTTTGAAGTAATGAAGTGAGCTATCATCTCAGACTGCAGTTCGGACCCTGCTCCTTTGCCAGGGAAGTCACAGACCCCCCTTTTGGGAGAAGACTGAGCCAAAGCAGGAATTGAGGGCTTCTGGCTTTTCTTTGTCATCTGTTAGCATTTTGCCATCCATCCTGAGCAGCTGAGCTGCCTTGGCTTCCCTCTGTCTTATTAAAGCGCATATCTGAGGAAGGCATGTTGTTTTTAGCATTCCTTGTTAAGCTCAGTTTGTTCTCAGGGAATAAGTATCCCTCTGAGGGGAATATTTGGAAAACTAAGTAGGAGAATGCGAGATGAACAATGAGTGGGCATTCTCTAGTTACAAAGTTGTTTCATGTTACTAAAGCTGAAATGTCTTTTTGCAAAGAACCAGCACTTTAATATATGCTATATCAAATCAAAAATGCATTTTAAAATTGCTTTAACTTTCTGTTGGAAGGTGTCAGACCTGAATCCCATAAGATGCCTTTGTTAACAACTGAGTTCACTTCAAATTTTGAAACAAAGTAAAATAAGGTATCAATTATGGAGATCAAATAGAGAGTAAATATTTGAATATTCAGGAAACATTTAGCCAATGTTATATTATTCGCGAAGTCATGCCTGACCCATCGCGATCCCATGGACAACATTCCTCCAAGCTCTCCTATCCTCTACCATCCCCTGGAGTCCACCTAAGCTCACGCTGACTGCTTCAATGACTCCATTTAGCCACCTCATCCTCGGCTGTCCCCTTCTTTTTTTGCCCTCAATTGTTCCCAGCATCAGGGTCTTCTCCAGTGAGTCCTTCCCTCTCATTAGATGGCCAAAGTCTTTGAGTTTCATCTTTAGTATCTGGCCTTCTAAAGAGCAGTCAGGGTTGATCTCCTCTAGGACTGACCGGTTTGATTGCCTTGCAGTCCAAGGAACTCGCAGGAGTCTCCTCCAGCACCACAATTCAAAGGCCTCAATTCTTCTGCGCTCAGCCTTCCTTTGCTCCAACTCTCACAGCCATACATTACACCTGGGAAAACCATAGCCTTGACTATACGCACTTTTGTTGGCAGGGTGATGTCTCTGCTTTTTAGTATGCTGTCTAGATTTGCCATGGCTTTCCTCCCAAGGAGCAAGCATCTTTTAAGTTCTTGGCTGCAGTCACCATCTGCAGTGATCTTGGAGTCCAATAAAATAAAATCTGTCACAACCTCCGTTTCTTCCCCATCTATTTGCCAGGAAGTGAGAGGACCGGATGCCATGATCTTCGTTTTCTTAATGTTGAGTTTCAAGCCAACTTTTGCGCTCTCCACTTTCACCCACATCAAGAGGCTCTTTAGTTCCTCTTCACTTTCTGCCATTAGAGTGGTATCATCTGCATATCTGAGGTTGTTGATATTTCTCCCTGCAATCTTAATTTCAACTGGTGATTCATCTAGCCCCACCTTTCTCATGATGTGCTCTGCATATAAGTTAAATAGGCAGGGCGACAGTATACAGCCTTGCCAAACTCCTTTCCCAATTTTGAACCCACCAGTGGTTCCATGTCCAGTTATCACTGTTGCTTCTTGACACACATACAGGTTTATCAAGAGACAAATAAGATGGTCTGCTCCTACCATCTCTTTAAGAACTTGCCACAATTTGTTGTGATCCACACAATCAAAGGCTTTAGCATAGTCAATGAAGCAGAAGTAGATGTTATTCTGGAACTCCCTAGCTTTCTCCATGATCCAGCGTATGTTGGCAATTTGATCTCTAGTTCCTCTGACTCTTCGAAATCCTGCCTGTACTTCTGGTAGTTCTCGGTCCACATACTGCTGGAGCCTAGCTTGTAGGATTTTGAGCATAACTTTGCTAGCATGTGAAATGAGTGCAATGGTGCGGTAGTTCGAACAATCTTTGGCATTGCCCTTCTTTGGAATTGGAATGTAAACTGTCCTTTTCCAATCCTGTGGCCACTGTTGAGTTTTCCAAATGTGCTGGGTTATTGAGTGTAGCACTTTTACTGCATCATCTTTTGGATCTAGCTAATACTCAACACCAAAACTCATATTTTAATATTCATATCACTGATCAATTTTTCCTCTATTTTAGGGTAATTATGGGGCACATGTTTTCAAAAGACATACAAAAATGTTTTTAAATGTCGGAGAAGAATGTTCAAGATAAATCTTTTAAAAATCATTTTGATTCTATACAGTATATATAAAGGGAAGTATAATTGAACTGATCCAAGAATGCAGCGGAATACAGCACAAGTGCACAGCAGCTGGATTCACGCAGCACTTTAAGTCCAGAGTGACACAGGCAGGCAGAATCACACGTACCTCAACCCAACAAGTGAGCGCTTTGTGAGTTGGATTCAGGTGACCGGCAGCAAGGGTCTGCTCACCGCTTCCCTTCCAGGAAGCCCCTTGGTGCGAGCAGCCGACCCTGTTCTTTGCAAAGGACTACATGTCATGTCATGTCATGTCATGTCATGTCGTGCCATTTTTGGGTTGGAGGGTTTTCTAAACCCTAAAAATGGCATCTTGAGGTGGTTCTGTAGCATCAATGAGAAATGGGAAACCTGTGATGTAATATGTTTAAAAGTAATTATATATAAATTATATGGTTTTATGGAAAATAAGATCTAAAATAGTTAACTATTGCAGCACTCTAAGAGGGCTGGAAGGAATATATTTTGCAATTAGTGAATCATGTGTGTTTTAATGTTGGTTCTGCATAAATGTGCTTGTGTCTTTGCTTTGTTGTGTATTTTTTTTTTAAGAATGCAGCAAGTAAAATCCAGCAGCCAAAGAAAATAATAAAGTTGCAGGGAGGTTGTTCACCTCCCTTTCTTCTTGGGAAATCTTTTCTGGTCCGAGAAGGCAGAAGCCGTGGCAGGAGAATGGGTAAATCTCAGACAACGCCCGGCCTGGGGGCCGGTGCTTTCCTCATCCTCTTTCTTGGGTGCTGGTGCGCCCCACTCTGTGGGAGCATGTCTGGGGGATGGGGGGCTTCCTGTTTGCTTCTTCCCCTGTGGGAGCTTTGATGGTGACAAAGCAGTGGCAGGTTCACCATGTGAGGAAGGCCTCCAGGGGCTGGCACACATGCTCCTCTTCATAGGAGAAGAAATGCCCCCCAGGGCCCATGAAGAAAAGGAAATCAAAATTTAAGATCTTTCCAGAACCTTCATTCTTTGCTGACATCTTGCCTGAGGGGGATAAAACGGTTCAATCCTCCCCATCCTCCATCTAAATGTATTTTTGCCTCAGCGCAAAGCATGGGCAAACTTCCTCCCTTCCAACTTGCCTTCATATATTCTATTATTATCAGATGGAAGTGGCTAATTCTTCTTCTTGAGAAGCCATGGAATTGCTGACTGAAGCATTTGGCTGGCAGCTAAAATTTTTCTAGGAGGTGCGTGTGCCATTAAATTAGATGCAAACTGGAATACAGCCCCGTATGCAAATTGGATGAAGATGGGCTGCCTCACACATTTCCATAGTGAGCAGCTTTGAGAGAAGAAGCCACTGTTAAGGACTGGAAGAAAAATGGCTTCTTCCTTGCCGTGCTGCTCCTCAGGGACTGTCAGGGATCATTCTCTGATTTCAGAGAAGACGGGGTGAAACTCACGCATGAACTGGTTTTCTGCTGAGTGAGGGCACTAAGAGCAGGAGACCTGCCACAGAGAAGCCACATAATCCGACGCCATCTCACGATCTCCAGCCACAGAAGCTGGGACCACCTATAAATGTGCCATTTCCCCTGTGGCCACACAGCTCCTTGCTCCTGGGTGTGTTGCTGGTGTTTCGTTTCCACTGCTCACTGACTCCCTGGGAACATCATCTGAGGGTGCCGAGCTGCAGCCCAGAAGCCAGAGAAAACCCACCAGGCCTGCAGCCCACGTCTCAGCTCCCCTTCGCATGGCCCTTCCCTTCCCATTGTAGGTCAACCCCATCAGGTCACCATGCAAGAATTGGATCTGGGAGAGCTCAAGTGCTTTACACAGGGGGAATCTTCATGTGAACACGAACATGTTTCCCATATTCCCCCAGGTTTGGGTTTGGCCCCTCTATCACCGACATGCGGCACCGGGACGTTACCACCAGGGTGCATGGGATTCCCTACCCCTGCCTTAAGTGCACCATTGGAAGGAGCAAGGCCCCTCCTTGCTGGGGAAACTGGAGGGAGGGGATCCGATCAGGAGAGCGGGGCTCTCATTCCCGCCGTGCTCAAGCCCCAGTCCAGAAAAGGCCTCCTGCCACACTGGCCATTTATGAGAGCGAGAGGAGGCCGAAGGAGGAAGCACCCCTCCCTCCTCAAAAGTTATTTGGGCTTTCACCGTTGCTGCTTTTAAGTTCTTTTAATTGTGATGTGCTTTATTACTGGTATTATTGCATTTTATTATTATTACGCCTCCCAACAGGAAAGCTTTGACTACAGGGGTGACTCATAAACTGAATAAGTTAAAGTAGCTAATGAACTAGGTTTACGCGTATATGTAGTTTGGCCATAACTGAGATATAAGACATTCATTTCAGGTTTTTTGCATCTAGATTTATCCTACTGGGAGCTTCTGGACGAACATGGACGTGGACACAATCTGCAGTCACTTTTCTGAACCCAAATTTCTGCATATTTCTGAGCTTGCTATGGACCATTTTTTAAACCATGCTTATAACACATGACAAAAATATGTATGAAAGAATGCATGCTTCTGAAAAATGGACGCAAACTCAGTTTAATCCACGGGAGGAAAATGAATATATTTCAAGCATGCCCATAATTCATGAGTACATTTGGGAAATTCACATGGAAATATGCACAGATTTTTATGTCAAAGGGGAAACAAAGCCAAACTCACAACTTGTTATGGGCTCAAGTTGAAATGAGTTTCAAGACGGAGTTCAGCAAGCTTCTGTTTTGCTGCCTTGCACATTCGTAGGCAATGCAATGCCCTACCTTGAGGCCAGGCTCCAAACTGCAACAGGCGCCCAGAACAGCAACCAAGTATGAACACAGAGATATGCTAAGGAAAGAAGGAAGGGTTGTCATTGGTACTGCTAACAGCGAACCTTAGCTCTCAGAATATTACCTTTCTAATACTTCTCCTCCCCTGGAGAAAAATCAGAAGTACAGTAAAATGGTCTCCACCAATTTCTCAGTTTCACAAGTAGGGTGGAGAAGATTGAGAGCCTGTTTGTTTGTCTGTTTGTTATCCTGCCTTTTTCTTACGAAGAACTCGAAGCAGCTTGAATGATTTCCCTCCTTCTGTTCTCTATCTTGCACGCAGAGGTGCATTTATAAAGTTAAAGGAAATGGGAAAATGGTTGCAAAGAGGTTGCAACAGTGGGGAATCTTAGAGAAAAGGTGAGAAAGGAGAGAAAAAGGGGAGTGAGGGGAGACATAGCAGAGGTGTACAAAATTATGAATGGTATGGAGAAAGTAGGTAAGAAGAAATGTCCCTCTCAGAATGCTAGAACTCAGTGGGGTCATCTGATGAAACGCGTTGCTGGGAAATTCAGGAAAGATAAAAGAGAAGACTTCTCACAGCACACAGTTAAACTATCACGAAGTACCGTGGTGGCCACTGATTAGGTGGCTTTAAAGAGTGATTAGAGAAATCCCTAGGGGACCAGTTTATCAATGGCTAGTTGGTCTGATAGCTTTGGGCTACCTCCAATATCAGGGAGAACACGAGCATATTAATATCTATAACTTGTAATTCATGTACTCCAAAGGTTGGAGGGCTATGGGAGCTCACCCAAATTCCGAAAACATCACTTCCAAGCTCACTTCGGCTAGCAATGATACCCTCTTCATTATCATAGGCCCAATTCAAGGCAGAAATCGCCACAGTGCCTTTGGGCTGCCCGTCATTTCCTCTCACAGATTACAAATCCTGATAGCTGCTCATATCGGTCTTAGGAAGTGTGGCTGCATGGAAACCCCAAGCCCAAGGGCTCCAAGCTCCCCGTGCTCAGTCAGGCTGAAGGTGCTCCTTGCCTCCCGCTTCTCTGCCTTTGCGGAATTTCCCTGAATAGTGTTATGGAGGGGAGAGGAAGAGGCCAGAGGAGGCTCTGGAATATGGCCCTCTGGCCTCTTCCTCTCACAGATTACAAATCCTGATAGCTGCTCATATCGGTCTTAGGAAGTGTGGCTGCATGGAAACCCCAAGCCCAAGGGCTCCAAGCTCCCCGTGCTCAGTCAGGCTGAAGGTGCTCCTTGCCTCCCGCTTCTCTGCCTTTGCGGAATTTCCCTGAATAGTGTTATGGAGGGGAGAGGAAGAGGCCAGAGGAGGCTCTGGAATATGGCCCTCTGGCCTCCTCCCCATTACCCACCAAAATGACCCCTTGCCTCCTCCCCCTCCCTCTTCTCCAATTTTGCTTTTCTGACATGCTTTTCGTTCCGCATGTGCTGCAAAGAAGCTTTGGGGGTGGGGGAGTGAAGGGATCTCTGCCCCCACCACTCCCAAAGCCAGGGCACTCTTTCTGACCTCAGAAGACTTCTTTCCAAGCCGTCCTGTGGTCCCTGACAGAAGGCTCAACAAGAGTCAACAGCATGCTTTGGGGTCTGTTTTTCCCATAGGCAAGTTTGGATCCGGGCTATATTAAGGGGACAGTGCAGAGTTACATTCACAGTGTCGAAATGCAACACCTAAGCCAGGGATGGGGAACTTGCCACACTAATATTTCATTTGTTTGTTTATTTTTTAATTTATATGCCATTCATCAGTGAAAGAGGTTCTCTGGGTGGTTCACAACATTAAAATATACAACAAACAAAGACAATAATCAACAATATGTAATAATCGATAGCATATAAAATGAAACAAAAATAATACTTCTGATAAAATGGCAACAATAAACCCACAACAATCACAGTGAGATTGGTCTGGAGGTATAACAGCAATACAAGATAAAATACAATGTAAAAGATGAGAATAAAAATTAGCTGTTAAAATACTAGGTAAATAAATAGGCCTCCACCTGGTGCCAAAAAGAATAAAAGTAGGCGCCAAGCACAGCTTTTTGTGGAGCTGGTTCCATAATCAGGGAGCCACAACATTCCTGGATTCCAACATCCACCAGCCCCAGCCAGCAGGGCCCGTGGTCAGACATGATGGGAGTCGGTGTCCCTAGTTCCCCATCTCTGAGGTAAAGCTGCTTGATCTTGCAGAAGGCCGTGCCATTGTCTGCCCAGTGTCAGCAGCACCACCATCTCAACAGTTTTCAGGAGTTTCTTTTCTCAGCAGCAGAGAGAAACCAATTCTAGACATGTTTGGTACCATCAGAAGCAGGGCTTCTGAAAAGTTAATCGACTGAGTCTTAACTGTGCCTTCAAATTCAAGTCGCCACTAAATACATTGGATTGCAACAGAGGCAGCACACCGCAGTGCCCTGTTGCTGAGAAAACCCATTTTCCCCCGCTTGGCTGAGGAGGGCAGCAAAGGTTAGAGGTCAGGGAAGCAACAAGAGCAGCAAATGATGCCTTTGACCCCGCTGAGGACACGGCCCGTCGCCTTTGCCCTGTTACCTCTGGCCCATCACACCACGGCTGCAGATGCGTGTGCTGCACTGCGAGTTTTGAATTAGGTGGCTTTGAAAGGGGTGAAGCAGAGAGAACTGGGGTACCATGCTGCATAAAGGTCCAGAAATGTGCCTTATAAAAGATTTTTTAAAAATAAAATAAATTAGGTTGCAACCCTAGGTATACATACCTAGGGGTAAGTGTTATTGAACACAATGGGGCATGCTTCTGAATCACACTGGGATCACCCTGTAAATGAGCATTTTTAAAAAAGCTTTTAGATGAACATGGGATAAAATAAATGCACCAAAAAGAATATATTAGCTATTTTGGAGTGCAAATTTTCTTCATTCCATCTGGTGCATCCTTTTGAAAATAGCAACTTTTCTAATGTTTGGGGTTGGAGAATGCATTTGGATTCTCCAGATGAAGCCCCCAGTAAAATCAGGTGGGGAAGATAATAAAGAACAAGCCAGTTTTGCTGCAATGAGCCTTCTTTACAGATTGTTACAGCAGTTACAAATACAAATTTGTCACACACTGTGTGAGCTGTATAGATGCAATCTATCATACAACATACAAATCTTCCCTGAATAATGTGATATTTTGTTTGTATGAAACAGCTGTGTTTTTATAACCCAGTCTGTCTGAAACAACACGTCGCTGGGTGTTAAAAGGATTACAGACCATGGTCTGATCACATGACTGCCTTTTGTCAGGTCCCATCCTGTTGCGATATTCTAGCTTGAGTGGGAGATAACCCTTATCCATTTTGGTTTCAGCTTGAGACGCACGGCCATAAAATAACCACAGCTTCCAAATCCAAGCTTAATTAAGGAAGGCCAAGCATGCCAAATGACATTGGGAGAAAGAGAGAGTCTGTGTCCTATGGAGACCCAGCCTGGTGCAGTGGTTAAGAGAGCCGGATTGGGACTCGGCCAGTCCAGATTGTCGTCCCCACTCAGCACAGAGCCCGCTGCGTGACTTTGGGCCAGTCACAGTCTCAGCCCAACCTACCTCACAGGGTTGTTGTTGTGAAAATAAGCTTGAAAGCCAGAGGAAGACAATGATACAAGCCTCAGTAAGTTCTTTAAAAAAGAAAAGGGTGGGATAGAAAGCAAATAAATGAATAACTATGAGATGCTGTCACCCTTGTGCACACAATGCTGTTCATGAATTATCTGGCGGGCCAGGGCTGCAGAACATCCCGGTCCGACCCACCAGGGTTCCCAGAAGGCCACACTCTCTTCCCCCGGCCCCATCCCTTCTTCCCAACTCTCAGTCATTCAGCTTCCTGGTTTTGCAGTTTTTCCCTTCTAAAATGTTGGACCACTGCCCCTAAGGCTCCGTTACTGGCAAGAAGAGCGCTAAGTGAGGAAATGCTGACATTTTTTAAAAAGAACCGGGGCTACCCCTTCTGTCTTTGGTTCCGCCCAGCCCAGCCCTGGAGCGTGATGCCCTCCCCCCAAGAGCACCTCTGGAATGGAATTCAGTCCTTGGAGCAAAAGAGACGCTGCATCTTTGCATTGGACCTTGAGGCAGTTTTGCCCTTAGTCCACTGACCAAGTGGCTGCAGAACTTTGAAGGACGTACCTTCCAACATTGCCAAGGTAAAGCGAGCCACACTTTACATTAGGAAGGCTAATAGCTGGGCAAGACAACAACACCCATCACCGAAACAGAGGACAGAATGGATCCTCAGTTTGTGCATTGTTTGCATATTCTAATTTCTATTTATAGATTAGAATGTCAAAATAAGTATAATTCAAATAAAAATACAAACAATACATCTCTCCACAGTGAGGAAGATAGTGATAGTGATTCCAGTTGATGGACTACTTCAGGGCCCAGCTCTTCTTGCTGAAGCCTCTTTCTTTCTTCCCTGGACTTTGGCCTGGGCAGCCCTTCCTATAGAAGGAACCTTCAGAATAGAGGGCAGTCCTCTGACAGTGCTTCAGATAGAGGACTTCACTCTGTAGAAAGGACACCTGCCTACCTAAGCACTCTGAAGAGGAATTATGGGGGGGGGTTGTTTTGTTGTTGTTGTTGTTATTGTTTTGATGGGTGGTAATGGGAGAAAAGGGGATCTGAAATCACAGGCCAGCTTGGAAGAGGCAGCAAGGGTTCGGATGCCGGGGAGCTGAGGCTGACTGCAGCCGGTTGCAGGAATGGCTTTTCCTCTGGACGCATTGCGTGTGCCACCCCCGCCACCGTGCCCCTCCCTCCGCCATGCTGCCGCACATGCACGAGGGCGTGCTCCTCCCGCAGAGGCTGCGGTCGGCAAAGATGGTGTGCGGAGCCACATTCGCAGCATGCATGCGTCGCCCAACAACAACCACCCAAGCCCCTGTTTGCTGCCATGGCAACTGTCACATAGTCACACTAACACACTCTTTGGTGCAAAGGACAGCGTCTTTGAAATTAAATTAGCATGTTGCAGCTCAGTTCTGAGGCTTCGAGGAACTTGGAGCAAAAGGAGGAACCACACGGTCTCATTTATATCCAGCAGCAACAGGAGAGATTGTTCTGCAGCCACATGGAGCTGTTCCAAGATCAATTCTCTTCCAGGCAAGGAGAAAATGCTGTTTAGAATTGCAAGGCTTACCCCAACCCTTTCCCCCTGCTCCGAGGTTGATTTACTGACCTCAGAGAGGCAGCTGGCACAAGTCTTTCCACACAAACGGAGACGGAGCAGGACATCCCTCTCCAGCTCCCACTTCCAAGGTGGAAGCATGGTCTCCAACCTTGAAGAGGCTTTCCACACCATTCTATAGCCCTGGGAGACACCCCCCGCCTCCCCCCCCACCCCCTCGGGCATCAGATTCTTCTCTAAGTCACTGCTGTACAGTCCTTTCTTTTTTTCTGTCCGGACCTGTGGCGAAATGGGATTTGCTAAAGAAAATGAGATGTGTGTTTGCACCTCAAACAAGGTTGCCTCTCCCATGCCATGATTGGCTCTCGGAAATAATTACCTGCAGCCCAAGTGACAACCTGTCATGGTGAGTATCCAGCCATGCAGAGTTAATTCTTTTTTTTTACAGAGTGTGGACTTGACCCATTGCATTATTCTGTTAATTGAGGGTGACTAGGATGTTGAAGGTCTGGAAACCAAGGCCTATGGGAACCAGGTATGTTTCCAGAGGAGAGGAGAGGAGAGGAGAGGAGAGGAGACAGGACAAATGTTTTTGTCTGTTGGAGGACTTCCACACTGAAGATTGGGCAGAGGCAGGACTACAACTGCAGAAGGCAGAGAGCTCACCTTCTCTGGAGATGTTTCAGCTGCGCTTGGAAGCTCTAACGTGCCATCCACTGCAGATGCTGCACTGAGCTGGGGGAGAAGCAGAAGTACAATCCTACAATGCAGTGCTTTTTTCCCTTGGGTAGTAACAGGCAATATTATCTATTTCTCTAGCTATTTTTCATAGAGTTTTCTCAGTGCACATCAATAGCAATGTGCTTACATTCTTATTAAAGCACAGGTGTTTGGCTGTTTACTTCAACTGCTATGGCAATTCACAAAATGAGCTTCACAGCTAGCTAAAAAGCAGATTATTTTTGCACCTCCTTTCATTCCAGCCCGCCTTTCACACATAACAGCAAGGGCAGTGTTTCTGACTGCCATGACAGTATTTTGCAGGTAGTTTGTGATTAGAATGTGCACTGAATAAAATTATAGTGATGCTCTCAGAATAATTTTGGTGGACCTCTGGAATTGTATTTGATTTCTCCCAGTCAATTAAAAGCACACTGCTACACACCTTGAGCCAAAGGTCTCCTGTGCAGCAGTAGATGCAAAGAATAAGGCATATCTCAAATATTCAAAGTCAAGCATTGGCTTTATCATGAGTTGGCATGAGTTGAGAAAGAGGAAGAGGAGGAAGAAGAAAACTTTACTAGGAAGCTACTGATCAGCTGTCCACATGATATTTGAGAAGATCCCATCTTTAATTAGACTGGTTTATGAGTGTTACCCTTTGACAGATCAAGGGCTCCTCTTATCAAACTATGAATTATATTGGCAGTCCCTGGAAAATGGAACAGCATCAGGTACTTATCAGTGCAGAATATTAAGGAACTGCAGCCCTTTCAACCTCATGTCATTTCATTTCCTCATAGTTCAATGACCCATTTGTTATCAGGAGCAAATAACCAAAATCCCATTTAAGAGTGCTTTGTTTTTTTGGCTTCGGATCAGGGCTTGATGTGCAACAGAGAAAACACATTTCCGTGTACGCTCAGTGGAGACCAGTTTATGCAGAGGGTGGCAGGTTTTTATACAATAAAAATACCTCCAAATATTACAGAGATTGCTTTTCCCCCTAACGGGACATGGCAGCCAGGGCTGACTCTGGGTTTTGGAAGGTTCTTGGCCAGGCACCTCTGTTGGGAGTCCTCCCAACTGCCATTTGCTTGCTCTCTGCTACTTCACCAGCTGCTCTGGCTCTCCACAGTTCCCTCTTGTGCTGTCACTGCCCCTTGCTTGCTAGCCAGCTTGCTTGCTTGGCTGGCAGAGAGCCCAGAGAAACTAAGCAGAGGTGTCTTTTGTTCCTTTTCCTTACCTGGGCCCTGTCTGGGCCAAAATGAGGGGCCTGAGAACAAAAGGGTTTCAGTGGTGAAGAAATAGTGCAACGCAGGGGACTTTGGCCAATGGGCTGGCGCCCAGGTCCGGACTTTTGCCCCAGAAAGTAGCCTCAGCGCAAATAAGGAAAGGTGCGGTCAGTTCTACTTTTCCCGTGATTGCCTTTCAGGAATGCCTCGTTGGTACCGTTGTCCTGCACTCAAGCTCCATCCTTTTCCTCTTACAGGGAACTCAGATCTTTTTGGTCCCCAGACCAGCACTTTAACCCCCATGGCGCACATTTAAAAAAAATTGTGTCCATGTTATTAAAGCAAGGGACAAGTAGCAACGCACGGGCATCGTGCTGCTTCTGTGCAAAGAGCATGAGGGACTTTTTGTGGGTGCTCCAAATGAAAGGCTCAAGCTTTCCCTGAGCATCTGATGCAGAAACCACACTCCACCTGCCTTCTCCTCCTGGTGCTGACCCAAGATCCCATAACTGATGCTGGGCAAGGCAGCAGGTGCTTCTCAAGTAAGGTTCCTGCAAAAAAGATAAAAATAAAAATTGCAAGTAAGTTCTTATCTGTGAAAGATTTGAAGTTTGCGTGAAAGGCTGGGAAGGCTTTCATTCATTCATTCATTCATTCATTCATTCATTCATTCATTTATCTATTTAGAATGTTTGTATCCTGTCCTTTACAGTGTCTCGGGGCGGTGAGAGGAGTGACCCGGAAAGGAGAGGGTATACAGCAGGACTTCATAACTTGTGATGCAGTTTGCTGAAGCAGCTCTCAGGCTTGATAGTCCAGGCTGCAAGGAACTGGTACTCTCCTGAACCGGGCTTTGTCCTGCTTACCAGAGACTGGAAGCAATGAACCAGTTACGAGAACACACCACAGCTCAGCAAGGGATAAATAAGACCATGGGTACCCACTCAAAGATTGCCATGCCAGACGAACCTGGTGAGCATGACTTGTGTGAGGGCGAAAGAGATCTCTAGCTAATTCCAAAAGTATTGATGCTTTTGCATTTAAAATGATTCTTGATTCTCCATGTGGCAACTAACTCAAAATGAAGAAGACTGGTGACAGGAAGGATGGACAGAATAAATTATTTTATATGTGTAGCTGACCTGCATGGGTAGGTATGGCTACTAGTTTATCCAGTTTCAAGAGCTGGCCAGTCCAAGTCCACATGAAAGACAAAGAACCACAATATCTTTCTTTAAAATCGTCCTTCAGCACCTGGGCCAGGAGCTGCAACACCTGCAGCGGCAGTAGCACAGGTCATGTGACCACCACCTTTCCTGCTATGACATTCTGCATTGTAGTCCTGTGAAAATTGAGGCTATGCATCTGTGCAAGTAACTTAGCCTATGCAGACCAGATGTAAACCAGTATCCCTTTTTGGCCTCCTTTTGGCAATCCAAAGAAAGATTTTTCATATCTTTTTAATGTCCCTAACTATTCTTATTTTGTCTTTGATCGGTTTTTGTTTATTAATGTGCTCTATTATTTTAATTTTCATCCTGCATAAGCAGAACTATGTTAATTTGTTATAAATTGAAAATGATGAAATAGAACTTCATATGCTTAGGAATGTTCAGGACAGAAGACTCGGCTGCCGTAGGCAATCGTCTTCACAGAGAAGAGGGTTTTAGAAATTGAGATGGGATAGAGGAGAAAGAGGCAGGCATCTGTATCCCTGGAGAAAGGGGGGATGTCTTTACTTTATGGCACATAATCCCAGTGGGCCACTCGCCGCCGCCGCCCACAGATGCCGACCCGCCCACCGATGGAGCCACTGCCCGACGGACGGACGGCGGACACCACGGGACCGGGACCGGGGGACGCTGCTGGCCTGCAGGCCCTCCGTCTTTGCCAGCGGGTTCTCTGCGGGCCCCGCCCTTGCCCCCTTCCGCCCCGGCGTGGGTGGCAGCTGCGTCGGATTGGGGGCGGGGTGCAAGGAGGGGCCACCGACTTAACTCGCCAGCTGTGGCCCAAGGCCAGTGGCCTAAGGGCGGCGGCACTGTTTGGGGCCGTTCAGGGCCGTGCGGGGCTGGGCTGGCCAGGAACTCTGTGTGTGTGGGCGTGTGTGTGTGTGTGTTTGGGGAGGATTGGAGGGTTTTAATTGTATTTTACTGGATTGATTTTTAATGACTCCACATCTGGCTGCTTCCATGGGGTTGCCTGGGGAGCACGTGGGCGCCACCATTGGGGTGGTGTTGGGCAATGGTCGATATGGCATTGGGGGTTTAACAGGTTGGCATAGAAGAAGGAGGGACAGATGGCTGACACCTGCCCCCCCTTCTGGTTATTCCCCCAACCGGAAGGTTCCAGGTAAGCTTATCAACCGCCCCTCGGGTCTGACGGTGCTGCTGCTTAACGCCTGGTCAGTCCATAACAAAACATCCCTCATCCACGACTTGTGGATGAGGGGGCCGACCTGGCTTGCATTACAGAGACCTGGGCAGGAGAGGGGGGGGGGATGTATCCCTCTCTCAACTGTGCCCGCCTGGGTATCTGGTCCTGCACCAGCCACGCCCGGAGGGGATGGGGGGGTCGCTTTAATTTACCAAGCTTCTATTCTCCTTGAGGGGCATCCTATTCTCTCGCGATCAGGTCTAGAGTGTTTATACCTGGTGTTGGGCGACCGAGACAGAATGGAGATTCTGCTGGTGTACCGTGTACCCTTCTGCCCATCAGACTCCCTGCCTGAGCTGACGGAGATCGTCTTGGACCTGGTGTTGAAGACCCCCAGGATGTTGGTCCTGGGGGACTTCAACCTCCATGCCAAGACTGTTCTGACCGAGGCGGCTCAGGACTTCATGGCCTCCATGACAGCCATGGGGCTGTCTCAACATGTCATAGGCCCAACCCATGAACGTGGACACACGCTGGACCTGGTTTTCTCAACGGGGCAGGAAGAGGGTGATCTGAGGTTGAGGAATTGGGTCTGACTCCCTTGTCATGGTCAGATCACTTCCTCATGAGGTTTGAGCTCGGAGTCAGCCTTTCCCTCTGTAAGGGTGCGGACCCTATTGTGATGGTCTGCCCTCAGAGCTGGGTGGACCCGGATGGATTGCTGAAGGCTCTGGGAAATTTTCCAGCTGATAAAGCTGGCGCTCCTGTTGATGCTCTGGTTGAACTGTGAAATGGGGAAATGGCCAGAGCAATTGACATGATCGCTCCCAAACGTCCTCTCCTGCCAGGCAGAGCCCGGCCATCCCATGGTACACATTTGAATGAAGCAGGTTGGGAGACGTCTAGAGCATAGGTGGAGTAAATCATGGGATGAATCTGACTGAACATGCCTATAAGCTCACTATCAAGCCTATGCTGTGGCGGTGAGGGCAGCGAAGAAGAAATTCTTCTCCACTTCCATTGCCTCCTCACAGTGCTGTCTAGCGGCTCTTTCAAGTGGTACATGGGCTGAAACACCCTGGCCCTAAGAAAGATCCCGTACCACCTTCGATGGCCCCCTGTGACGACTTTGCCCAGCACTTTAAGGAGAAAATCGCTCAGATTCGTCACGAGCTGGACTCCACAAGTGATTCAGATCCTTTAGGGGAGATGCCACTGACTCCGTCTGGTCAGATATTAATGGATGAATTTCAGTTATTGCAGCCTGATGATGTGGACAAGGTGCTTGGACAAGAACGTTCCACCAGCTGCTTACTTGGCCCTTGCCCTTCTTGGCTGCTGACCAAAGCCAAGCACGGGATTGGTGCCTGGATCCAGGAGGTTATCAACACCTCTCCGAGGGACGGCTGGGTGCCCGCTCCTTCAAAGGAGGCGGTAATCAGGCCTGTCCTGAAGAAGGCGTCCCTGGATCCAGAGATGGCCACCAATTATAGACCGATGGCCAACATCCCATTTTTGGGCAAGGTGTTGGAACGGGTGGTGGTGGGACAACTCCAGGCACTCTTGGATGAAACTGATTATCTGGACCCATTTCAGTCTGGCTTCAGACTCGGGTACGGTACTGAATCTGCCTTGGTCGCCCTGTACGATGACCTGTGCAGGGAGAGAGACAGGGAGAGTGCGTCCCTGTTGGTTCTTCTGGACCTCTCAGCGGCTTTCGATACCATCGACCATGGTGTCCTTCTGGA